>NW_026556364.1:0-37426 GCF_029017545.1 Prosopis cineraria
TTTATAAAAGTAAGAAAATTTTTTTCTTTTTCATTGATGACCCCAAAATATAAAAAAAAATTATATTATAATAACACAAAAGAGAGAGTTATCAGTCATGTTTTGCTTTTTCTTTGGCTCTCCTCCTTGTTTTATTACTCTCAAATAAATCTCTTTTCATGTCATCCTCCTTTGTTTTTGAGGTTTCTATTTTGGAAAACCCAATTTGGGATTTTGCGCCTTTCTCAATCCTATTTTACTATTGTTTGATTTTAGTTTGTTAATGATTGGCTTTGGATATCATGAAATGGATACTGGCATGATATCTTCTTGATTTTTAGATTGCTCTTCTTGTTTTTCTTTAGCCTTAGAGCTTCATTTGCCTTTGAGGCATGTGTTATACTCGTGTATCTTTAGTTTGGCTAATAGTGTGCCTTTTGTTAATGAGCCTTGGAAGTTGCCTTGGTCTTAAACCTTTGATTTCGGGTAGCTATGATTTGGCCTCTAGTCTTTTTCTTTCGGTTCTCCCCTCAATGCCTATAAGGCATTGTTGTGCATGGTTTCATGATTGAAGAAGGATTGAACTAGATTTAGAAGATGGCTACACCTCAAGCTCGTGGGTCATCCTCTTATCAGCTGCCTTTTACATGTGCAGGCTTTCGAAGTGTCGGGCTCTTCGTTCGACTTTTTGTTCAGGCTATTGTTTTCCCTTTTTGGCTTATTATTTTGTTTAGGCGATTTCTTTTTAATTTTCTTGCATTGTGTTTTCTTTTCAGACCAATGCCTTGATTGGACCACTTTATATATATATATATATATATATAGAGTGTATTAGGTTTTTTAGTAATGAATAAAATTGTCTTGTTATTAAAAAAAACAACATTTACATGGACCGACCTCACCCTATCTAAATTTTCAAGGACGAGACCTACATATATAATATCATAATCATAATTTTTTTTATATAATTTAAATTATTTAATATTATATCTTCTTAATATTATATTGCTAACAACTAATCTTTTTTATTTCATGATCAGTATACTAATAATGCGAACTAAATAAAAAGTTAAAAACAGAGGGTGCTAAAAATTATGATTGTGTTAGAGCATTGTTACCTTCAACTATTTACTCGAGAATATTTAATATCTTAAATTTTTAAGCAGTACAATTTTTTTTAACATTTAAAAATTGTACATTGAATATTTTATTGTTTAAAAGTTAATTTTGACCACTCACTAATTTAAAAATTATAAAAAAATGACTGAAAAAATATAAAAGAATACTTATAAAATTACACATAAGTACTCTATAAAAAAATTAATATCAATTAAGTTTCATAAATTGCATATAGATAAGAAGATACAAATGTTATTTCTTACCTATGTAAAAAAACTAAAATATAATTTGACCAAACATTATTTTAAAGATCTAATCAATATTAATTTTATTATATGATACTTGTTTACAATTTTATGATTCTTTTTTTATAATTTTTTTGATCAATTAACAGTTGAAATTAAATTTTAATTATTTTTAAATATTGAAGGAAAAAAATTATAACACTTATTAATTTATGATACCCAACGTTCCTGGATGAACAGTTGAGGAGGAAAGGGGGGGAAAAAAACACTTTAACCTTATGATCAGGGTGATGCGACGCAGGATTTGTTTAGTTTGAGACTGGGAATTAGGCCCAGCACTACCGAGGCCCTTACTCAGAGTCAAGCGGGTCTTGGTTAACATAGTAATTGTAACGTGTTATTTTCAAATATTTGTAAAGCATAGCATGTCCCAAAACTTTTCCTGTGTAGAAAGCAATTGGGATGCAAAATCAATTAAAACTATTATACAAGTGGGATTGGGCTTTGGGCATTTGAAGTTCAAATAATACCCAACGGACAAGCACACTTCAAACATTTGCTGTATAATACATTGCATTTCATTCATATATGTCTATCACTGTCAGAAAATAATACCACAAAGGCAAGCGGGCTCTACCTATCAATAATGTCAAATCCTTCTCAGTCCATTATAAGTAAGGCCTCCATCCAAAATCTAAAACATCATAATTGATTCATACAAATGCTCGAAAATATAAGTTTAACATTTAAAAGCTATATCATGGGAAAATAATTATAAAACACTACAAGGACACGTGCCAAGCATGAATATGCCGAGCTCAACAATAACTCACTCCTCACCTGCTTTTCCCCTACTTTCCACCAGAATTCTTACCTGAAAATAATATATATATATATATATATATAATACATGAGTTTAAGGTTAGGTAAAAAATAAAAAAAAGGTTATTTGAACCAATATAAGCAAATCTTTTCAAAAAGCCTTTCCAAAATATATGATTGTTTCCCAAATCATTTACAATTTACTTTACAGCCTTTTTTTCACAAATCTTCCATTTATAATAATCATTTCATAGACATAAAAATTACTTATAAATCATAGAAAACATAGCTAACATGCATGTGGGATACCATTAATCTCGGTCAAAGAAAAGCATGTAGAACAGGGCTCTACAAGTATCCCTCACCATGCATCGAGCGATGACAAACCATGTAAGAAAAGAAACCATCATACATACAATTTTAACAAACATTGCATCCAAATTCAATCCCTATAAGTGCATCACAACAAGCACCACACAACCACCTTAGCATGCTTGAAAGTTTTAAAGTACAATTCAAGAGATTCTAACAAAAAAAAATATATGTGCTAGAAAAGTTTTAAAGTACAATGGAGCATTTATAATTAAATCATACCGTTTATAAACACAAATACATTTCAAATAGTTCTAACGCATACAATCACACTTGAAAGGCTTCAGCACACATTGAGGAGATTTCCGACACAACTTTCACAATAAAATAAAAGTATTAAATCAATAAATCATTTTAAATTCTCAATGGGCATTAGCGGTCTTAACATACTTAAATTATCAAAAAAGTATTCAAATTACAAGCAACGATCTAAACACAACTATTCAGGTACCAAATTATTCAAAAGCATAGATTTCCACTTGAATAAACGAGTAAATCAATGTTCCCTTTCTACCCAGCTTTCACACAAACACAATAATCGGGAAATTGTCGGCCACATGCCACTAGTAAAGGTCAACATTCTACTTGGTAAACAATAACTCATAACAATATAAGGCTTATAGCGCTGATACTAGAGCCAATTGAAATTAACTCTAAAATCCCAAACTCTCAAAATCATTGCTAATGTCACTTTCTCACTTCCCAATCCAATTTCGATCGATTATCAACTCAATTAACCCATTGGAACCTCAATTTATCATCTAAATTCATCAGTTCACCAAAATTCTCAATTTCCTCCCACTAGGGTTCAACCTCCAACTTGCCATATTCATGTCACTCTAAAATCAAGACTAAATCGATTAAATTTCAATTCAATGTCTACTCTTCTTTTTCTGCCATTTTTTGAGCTTACAAATTGTTTATGTTCTTACGTCCGTGGCCGAACACGCCTTCAATTTCTATGATCCGGCGCCAAACATTGGCAGAGTTTCCCCACCTTCGAAACCTGGAGCAGGATTCTCTCCTACTCCCCCCCCCCCCACCCTTGGTTGATCTTTTTTTATTTTTTTATTTCCCACTTGCCCTTGTGAGGGCAAAGATGGGAGCAGGAGGGTCACCTGCTCCCTCGAAACCTCGCACGATAACGAACGTTGCCAGAGAGCATAACTCCCCTTCCCAGACTCATCCGCGGACGGGTACAATCCTTGCGGTCTTGTCTGCGAACGAACACCACCAGAATCTTGGTTTTTCTTCCTCATTATACTTCCTATCTCATTTTCTTCCACTCCCAATATCTTTAAGCCTCAAAACAATTCAAGTTCAATCCTAAATTATCTATCCAGCATTCAAACACAATCACTGCCATTTAAATTAATCAAAGGTTAGAAATCAAAAAATAGGATTTCACAGTAGTCTTGATGATAGCAAGAAACAATAACATGAGAAAATAAGGATCGCAACAGATTGTGAAATAAGAAGAATGATCATCGTCACTATAGTAATCTCCAGATCGTCGTCACTATAACGCTGTGGATTCGCCGGCGCCTGTAATAGCCGATCACACTGATGTCGCCGGTGAGAGGTACTGTTCAGGGTTGACAATTCATTAGTCTAGGATAGTGTTTTGTCGACAGTTGCCGTGATAAACTAGACTCCGCTTGTCATGATGGTTTTTGGGCCTTTCCGAAACAAAATAATGGCGCTGGTAGGAGATAATGAGAGAAAGAATAGCGATTTTGGGCTGAATATTGGGTCAATCATTTTTCCTACGTGGAATTGATGGAGGAGGAGGATTCTGGAGGGAAAGAATTGATTACTCTATTGCGTCCCCCACCCCCCCAAAAAAAAGAAGAAGAAGAAGAATTAATTACTCTTTCCAATCAGTCGCTTGTGACTGAGTGCATAAAGACTCATGTTAATAGCGCTCCCGCATTGAAGTAACTAAGAAGGAAGCAATTGGACCAGAGTGGATAAGCTTGGGTTTTGAAGATATGATGAGACTTATCATGTCTTGTGAGAATTTTGTCAGCTTTGAGTCTTGAGATTTTATGAATACAACATCTGCTTAGCTTGTTGAGCTTTGTAACAGGAAGACGAGTCTGAGAAAACGGGTTTTTAACCCGCTATCTTCCTGTTCTATCATTAGTGATGGTGTTTTTGTTTGTAGTTTGGCTTGGTACTATTGCAATGTCCTTTCTTATACAGAATAGATTTTATTTTACAGGAGCAAATTATTAAAAAAAAAAGAAAAAAGAAAAGAAAGAAAGAAAGAAAGCATGTGGCCTGCTAAAAGATCTCTTTTATTACAGATGGCTTCACTGCAAAATTGACTCAGGTTTGCCACTGAAAAGTAGAAGTTGTACTCTTGGATGTATATTAAGTTGTGAGAAGATACAGGACAGATTCAATTTTGGTTTTTCTCTAAACATTCATGTACAACAAAGTTCAGGGGCCTTGCCCTCAAGTAAACCAAAATCCTGCAATACACGAAACAAGTTGCAAACCAGATACTGTTAACCATCAATAAGATTTTCAACAAACTGACAGGAAAAATTAACGAAAATAGAGGAACACTCAATACATTTGAATCTAACAAATGTTACAATCCTTGTGGTCCAGAGCACACAGTAAAATCCCACGCATTAGCATAAGTGCTGAAATCAAACAAAATAAAGGCTATACCAACCTGCAAGTGATGGGTATCAGTAATTTTGACCTATATCATAAATGAGATAGAAGCCTCCAAAAAAAGTGCGTAACAATTATTCTTTCTCAAAAATCACCCTCAGATGTCAAAACGACTCACCCTCAGATGAACATGACAGCAAAATCTCTGGAAGCTCCAGAGTTCACTTATCCGTGAGTGTTGACGGCTTCCCAAACTAAATTTTTGGGCATGGGATTTGAGAGATCGCGGGCTTGCAAGGCTGCATCGCGGAGTGTCTGAAATGTCAGTGCATTGGCTTTCCAGAATGACACGCAATTGTAAGGCAAATCATGTTTTCTGCATAGCTCTATAACCAAAGGCGAGATTTTCCTCAGATGGCACCGGGGAATCCTGGGAAACAGATGGTGTGCCACCTGAAATTGCAGTCCACCATGAAACCAATCCATCCAAGCTGAGCACTTTAAATCAAGCGTCCCACTGGTCTGCTTTTCAAACCAATCATTGGAGTTTGGTTGGCCGACACAGACACTGGTAGAGAAATGATTCAAACAGAACTGGACATGTTGTATTCCCGTGACAGAAAAACTAACAATGACAAACAATATTCTTTCACACCAATTGGGTAAACAGGAAACCAGCAGGGGATACCAAATCCAGAAAACAAGCAGCCCCAGAAGCTCTTGACCTCTATTGGGCACCTTCCTCTTTGACAACAATAACATGAACGATTGGGCGAATAAGTTTACTCTTGCAAAGCACATTACAGGATAAAACGTCCAATGCTGATAGCTAACCAAGAATCTGGTTACAGAATCGAAGTTCATCTTCCGCCCGTAAAAGTAAGAAGTAAGGGAGTTGAAAAATTTCGAAGACACCACAAAAAAGGGCATGTGCTGAAGATCAGGATCGAATTCGAGATTGTTAACAGCAATGTGGTGAGCATTGTGGTTCCATTTCCACCACCCAATACTGATCCCTGCAAGGCAATTCCCAGTAAGGATCTGAGCGAGCCGATTGAATCCCCGACTCGTCATTACTTGATAGTGCCCAGAGTCATGCCCAATCCACCCGCTCTGAATCCACAAGAGTCCCATCAGCCCCCCGCAACCAAAGTGGACCCATGGGCTAGTACAGCACAAAACACCATAAACACAAACACAAAACAGAACTGCCATGAACGACAAAGTGAAGAACACCCCGTGCCCTTTCTTTTCAAATAAACCCATTTTGGAGAACTCGTACACAAGTTTCCGATAATCCTTAGACACATCAGATGTGGTGTAGTCCTGGAGATAATACCCGGTGAAGAACCTGTCGAGGTATTGCCATGCAGAGCCCGGGTGGAAAGCAAGAAAGGCGTTCGTAACATCCTGGCCAGCGAGATTGAACAATGGAAGCTCACCGCCAGGGTGGTCATCAACCCAACGAGAGACATCATAGATCTTGCCCTGTATAGAGATCCAAAGATCTCCCCTCTTGTTGTGTTGGCTGAGGCCTTGCCGCGAAACGTACTTGGTCGGCTCCGCCATTATAGCAGCAAGGGGAGATCTATGAGCAGATGCTCCTTCTTGTTGGTGCGGAGGAGAGAAGTTGCAGCTGCAGAAGCCAAAAGGCGGGTTTCTAAAAGATGCTGATGCTGATACCGATACTGAGGTCTGGGAGAGACGAGGAAGAAGTGGGGTCAAAGGAGCGTGACTGCCTGATCGTTACTAAAGATATTTTCTTTTTGGGCCAATTGATGGAGCCATTGATTCAATGACCGCCACACAATGCTTGAAAAGTTATGCCACCAGACACGGGTAACATGGAAGCTATTTGATGCAATATCATTTGTTATTGTATTTTTTTTGGGCCAATATACCCATAATTGTTAAACTCTTAAATTAATTTTTTAAATTATTAAATTTAATATTTTTATAATTTTAATTTATAAAATTATATCAACTCATTTATAAATTTAAATTAAATATAAACTTAGTTAAACTTATAAGTTTATTTTTAAATTTATCGTTTTTTATTTATGACTTATAAAATCATGTCAATCACCCCTTCTGTTAAAAAATATAAAATAATTTTTTGAAGAGTTGAATCTTTAAAAATTTAATATATTTTTAATTTTTGAGATGTAATTATTGCTTTTTTTTAAATATTTTATTGATAATAACTTTATATTTATTATAGGGTGTTTAATAAGTGGTAAATATGAAAAGATAGCGTTAGTTTAAAAGTAAATAACTACTTTATTGGGAAATAAGATTCGGTTAAAAATATCTTATATTTTTAACAAAGGGAGTAATTCATTAATTCAAATTAAATGTAAGTCTGGTTAAACTTGTTAAGCTTGTCAATTTTTTTTTTTGAGTTAAGCAAGTTAAGGATATATTATGAAAAATTCAATTTATAAAGTTGTAAGACTCGGCTCAAACAAAAATTGAAATACAAAAACTAATATTAATAAAAAAATAAAAATATTAAAAATAAGTTTTTTTATTTTAAAATTTTTATGTCTTATATATGATAATTTATCAATACATATGAGTTTAATTTTAATAATTTATATTTTTAATATATTTAAATTAAAATATAATTATATTTTAATAGCTATTGTGGATAGAAATAAACTCATATAAATTTATGGTTTGATTTTGTGATATAAATTTATACTTCTTTCATGGATAAAAACCTTAAATATATCAATGATTGTTGTTATTTTTCCTGATTATATTTTCTGCTGTGGCTTTAATTTTGCCCTCCTAGTCACGATCATGGTTCACGAGGATTCTTGGTCACCGTGTTCTTTTAAAAAAGGGAAGGCTCGACAATAAAGACCGTTAAAATTTTCCAAGGAATCCTGGAATTAATTATCGAGTGACACTGATATACTATGAAAGTCATTATGTAGCAATATTATATTTCTGACTTAGATATCTTAATTAATATGTAAAATACTAGCCCGTAATCACTAAATAGATTGATGCTATAATAGTTATTGAATAAGAAATAATATGCAATGTTGGGACTTTTGCGGGAAGCAAATAGACAAAGAAAGAGAGAAGGACAGGGGAAAGCAAGAAACGGAGCAAGTGAAGTGTCCGTTACTTATCAGTCGTTACCTGTGACTTCAACTGTACGACCACAGTCCACAGCCTGTCGTCTAGCAATGATAGCCAAGCCGCTCTCCTGCGACTCCTTTGTATGCCCCCTGAACTCTGAAGATTGGAATTATACGATTCCAAAACTTAATTAGGATTCAAATAGCACGTTTTAAATTTTAATTAAGCATGAGCGTCAGGAATATCAACTTATTAACGCGCAATTCCGTTTTATTTTATTTTATTTATTCTCCATTTTTATGATTGCACTTTTTATTTTCAAAATGAACAAAATAATTATTTAATTCTGATAATTTCAAGTCACTTTTAACTCAATTAAACTTTAACTTGATATAATTTTGTCACATGGTTTAATCTAGTCAAAATTATACGGACTGATTTGCTGAGCCAGACCTATAAAAATTTAGCACTTGTTTGATTTTATTCCCATTTTTATTTCTAAAAACTATTTTGTAAATCACTTTTTAACAGTTGTTTTCAAAAAATAAAGCAAAATAAAAATCCATTTGGTCATGTGAATTTATAAAGGCTTTTGCAAATATAGCCTCTATTATCAAACCAAAACAAAATAATAACCTAACATTTTTTATATTTTAAAAAATTGTTAATTTAATATTTATCATTGTTGCAAATTTTGCAAAAATCTTGTTATTCATATTGTTTGTCAATAATATGCTTATGTATATCAATGAGATATATGTACATATATCAAAACTGAACATATTCTTAAATTTTTAAAAATTTAATCCATATTTTATTGGCAACAACTAAATTCAAGTTAATGGGCCAATTTTCTTTAATTTATAAATATTTTTAAAGTTATAAAAATTGACTGGCTGTAATAGTTGTTGCCTACAATTATAGTTGGCCATGGCTAATGTTAGTTGCTAGTGTTGGGCAATAACAATGATGATAATCAGAGTTATCAATAGTAATGGCCAGTGATAGTGATAGTAAACAATGATAGTTTATAATAGTTTGTTACATGATCGACAATGATTGATTAAAGAAAATTAAATGATTAATTTTTTTAATTTAAAATTAAGGAAAGAAGATAAGATAATGGGAAATGGGGATGGGTGAGGGGACCAAGTTGTGGAGCTTTGAAAGGGCTTTGTCGACTCACATGTAGCCCGTCTCTCATCCATGAAAAACAACTTTGCCATCTCTTCACCATCATCTTCCATCTTCCACCACCACATCTCATTTCTTTTTTTTGATGATCAGATTTCTTATCTTTTCCCGTTATGCTGAAAGCCAGATGTTTTTTTTTTTTTGCTGCACGACCAAAAAAAAAATCCAGCTTTCATCATAACAGAAAAAGACATTACATCACCCGCGATTGGGAAATAATGTACAATCATGTGAATTAAGAAGTTAATTGTTGTGCTAATTGATCCGCGACAGAAACTCTTGGTATAATTTTTGAGGAAAGATCATTAATTGTTCATTTGAAGACTTCATTTGACTTGATTTAGCTAGAAATTCCCTAACACTTGGGAGTTAATTTTCTTTTACCTTTTTTCACTGGGGCTGCAATCACAAACCATTCATGATTCACGCAACCACCACAAAAACTGTTGTTACAATACGCCTTCAATATGACAAAATAATGATCAGTACTGGACCAATGGTAGTATCCCCTCCTCACCACGTGTTAAGGTAGTATTGGATTTTGCAAAAACAACTCTACAGCCAAATACTACTTTTGTCTTAAATTATAAAATAACTTTAATTTTTTTTATTATTTTAAAATATAAGATAAGTTGATAAAAATGAAGTTTCTTTTAATAATACTTTTTCAACATCAACCTTCAAGTGAAAAGAGAATTAAAATTATATTATAGCATAATAATTAAGTGTGCAGGAATATTTTTAAAATTTTATAGCTGTGTTTTAAGTTTGTAAAATATTATTATTGTGTTTTATTGGCATGTACATCTTATTTCAAATTATCTTATAATTTGGGATAAAGGGAGTACTATTTATGCCACACCAAACTCTTTCTCAGGCTTCCTCTATCCATCCACGCAAATTCAACCCCTTCTTCAAACAAACTCCATCTACTCATGTTCTGTTCATATTATAATTTCATCTTACCATCCTTTTCATAACATTGTCAACTGACATTTCTACTTTCATCAACATTATTCTAGTCCACACCATTTACTTTTCATGCGTAGTGGGCCTAATCTGTATGGATTCAAACTTATGGGGCCAATGGTCCAGCTTCTTCTATAACCCTTGCATGTCTATATATTGATATTTGGTTCTCATTTCTTTTGAAGCCCATTGAGCCTGTAAGCACGCATCTAGTTAGGAATAAATCGAAGGCTTAAAGTTTGCACTAACATGAAAAACGCGAGTTACATAACATCAAAGTTATTTCATATTTACTATCGAAAAGAAGTATATATATATGATGATCTCTGTTAATTTTCTGCTTGAATTAAAAGACACATTTCACTTGACTTTGGCATGCCAAGAATAATGAATCTAGCTAAAAGAGAGTCGTGGTTTGAATATAAAGTTGTTAGCTTGCGTGAAGCCCTCAAATGGAAGAGTGAGTTTGAAGCATTCCAAATATATATAGCAGCCAAAGTGATGAGAACTCCGCCTGCTGAAGGATTATCATGCAGAGATGGCTGACTTTCGAATAATCTGTTCACATTTTCATGATCAGCTTGATAAATTCACATGTTTCATTTGCATCATGCGCTTCGCTAGATAAATTACCAACTTCCCCAGTTAACTGGGCTAAAACTAACGTATACTTCATGGTGCTTCAAAATAATACGGATAAAAAACACAGTTAATTAATTAGTGTAGAAATCATACCAACATAATAACATGCAGCAAAATGAAAAGTGGTAACTCATCAGTGTCAAATTAAAAATTCTTAGTTCAATCCTCAACAATTACATTTGACTTTTTTTTTTAAATATAAGTCCAAGGAAAGACCATGAAAAGATAGACAAGGATTGACATTTTACTTTTAACGTCCCGTTGTTCCTCATGTAGATAGCCACTATCTTATCGTCTTGAGCCAAAACAAGAAAGGCATTAAACCGTCCGTAGTAGAACCTTCATTTCTAAGTCAAAAACTTGTAGGTTCTTGAATTAATAACTCGTACACCATTTCCCGTCCCTAATATTTTCAACCAGTTTCTTGACTCCACTTAAACTATATATGCGTCTGTCTATAAACGTATCCCAACGAATATCGTTAGTTAATAAAAAGGGTCTTTCAATGTATTATATGGAAATATACTACACAATTCTCTAAGGTGAAACAGCAAGTCATTGCATTTTAGTTCTAGTATAATCATGGTAAGTAATTAATATATGATTTCCTGACATGCACAACACAGTCACTTCACTATACAGCCTATACAGCCGCCAGAAAAATGAAATGTCCGAATTCTCTAAATTAAAATAATTGATTTTCGAATTCCTCAATGAATGGCCACATCATATTTGATAATTTTTTTTTACTCCCTTTAAATCATAATATAAACTGTCTCTGATGCCATTGGTAAGGGCTCTGGCAACCTCGCCCTTGGCAGTGATCCAGTGGCTATTATAGGTGACAATGAGAATGACTCTTTGTTATTATTATTTTAAACTTTAGAGGCTTGTAATCATTTCCTATAAAAAGTTATTTTTAGCTAAAGATTAAGGGCTGCAGTGCAATTTTAGAATCTCACCATTTTTCTTTAATAAAAATTTGCTTTAGGTCCTCAATTGATAGTTTCCATTTAGGATTACTACATATATACCAATCCACACTAATTTCCATTCTAAATTTAAAAATAACAACCAAAGCAAGGTTTTCTTAATTTCTCAAATTATTTTTTAAACAAATCTTATATTCATTATCAAGTGCGTTTTAATACAAGTATAAATTATTGCAAAAATATATTGATATTTTCAATAATATGATAACAAGAAAAGAAGAGGCTGGGAGGAAAATAATGAGGACAAAAAAATTCATACGTGGAAAGCGAATCCCTATCCAGGGTCATCCCTTGATTATCTTCCTATCTTTTCTGTTTGAACCATCCTTTTTTTTTTTTGGGAGAATTATAAGTTAAAACTTAACGTTGTCAAATTTAGTATTCCTTTTTCAATATTTCATTATTAAAATTTTTAATTTACCATCGACTTTCTTACAAGACATTTACTTGTCATCCTCTCAAGACCATGTTAAACCATCACAAGTTCAAAACAAAGATTCTTTTCACTTCTGTGCGACTAAGTTTTTTAATGGGAACTGCAGCATTCTTCCTCATTTCAAGGTGGCTTGTCGATTTTTTACTTGTTACTTCACCTGTACAGATTCAATCCAATAAAACAAATTTAAATCACAACTGAACTGTGACTGAAATACATGTGCATATCTCAATACCACTATTCCAAGCTTGCCCTTACTGATGTGCATGCACGTGTGATTTGAGTGTGTCCACTGCACTGTTCAATTGTTTTGTTGTTGTTGTTTTTACCTCAAAACTCAAAAGTGACTTTAACTCCATACAGCTTCCCCCCCCCCCAATCTAAGCATTCGTCTTTTGGTATTAACCTTGTTTGATTTGGGTTTTTAATTATGTATTTCGTTTTATTTTAAAGAAATTGATCTTTTTTTCAAATGCAAAAAAAAAAAAAAGAAAGCATTCATCTTTTGGGGAAAATAGGAAATCCATATATAAAGAGATAGACAGACTATAAGCTGACTAAGTTAATTAATTATAGTCACAGGTAAAGGAAAATGAATCCACGGGAAAGACAACAAACTAGGCATTAATGGGTTCAAAACAACTATCATATAAAGACAGAAAAAGACTTACATATTCCATCTCCAAAGGAAAAAGCATCATTGTCAAACTGTTAATTTCTTTCCTTCGTCAGTTTTCTCTTCAAAGTTTAGCAATTCACTCCGTTTATATAGCTTTTCACTTCGTATACTCTATCAATGGTTTCAACATATATCACATCTCCCCCGTATTTGAATTCAAATTTCATATTCCAAATGAAGTAAACAAGGCATAGATCTCGACAATATAATTCCTATAATGAACCGAGTTTGCAATAATTAATAAACCAAATAAGATTTGATTTACACTACATACATTTGCGTGCGTGCGTGTGTTTATGTTTACTGCTCAGAAAAAAAAAAAGAAACCGAGTCAATATTATTATATATCCATAATTATTTAGTTATAAAATTAAATCATTTTGATTTGTATCAAAAGTGCCAAGTGCAAATGAGTAGTAGTTTTGGGAAGGGTGTTTTTAATTAAAAGAAGACGAGGCAGCTTTGTGGTTAAAAATTCAGGCATAGAAGTGGTGATATAAAATGTGTGTGAGTGTGTACATTCTCATATAATAAGAACAAATCGTACTTAACTATAAAAAAAGGCCTTGCCCCCAACAAATAAAAAAGACCTCACACTGCTCTCCTAAAAAAAAACTTTAAGTAAGCTCTACGCCTTTCTAAGACAATAATAATAAATATAATCACGCCTACGACAAAGCCTAAGATAATCATATACATGTCTGCCATGCAGATCCAAGAATTATCAAATTATTTGTATTTAAAGAAAGTTAAAGCAAAAAATTCTTTTGACACCTTACATTGCTAATTAATTAAATGGAAGAAGAATAAGCCGTTATGACGGTGAAAAGATCAATGCCAGATGTCAATATCAATAATATCATAGATATAAGAGTCAGATTATTAATTAATGAAAACTTGTGCAGATAATATTACGAAGGCTGCAGAAGGCTGAGACCAATAGTTGTCCCTTTACAGTACTATTCAGAGTCCATATTCAACTACAGGAATATGTCTTAGCTAAGGAAAATCAATTTGGAAATCCCATGAAAGACAGAATTAAAACCTTTGGAAGATGTATAAATACCACCAAGACAAGGCGTTATTGGATATATATTTGTACATCGATGTAATGCACAAACAAACCTAATTATCCTTGCCAAGGTGTTTGGTTGCGACTTTGCTTACCATACGACGAAGAAGCCAAATGGTCAAGCCCCGATATGTTGAAAAAATCCTTTTGAGAAAATGCCTTGAGACCCAGAAAATCTCGGGTCATTTCATCACTAGCAGTGTCTCTTGATGTTGGATTCAACATTCCTCTCAAAGCATCCTCGAAGGAAGACCTCTCAAAGGCACTAGCAGAAGAAGGCACGGACACAGTAGAAGCAGCGTTAGCCATCATGTCATGGAAAAGAGAAGCAGTAGGTGGAGCTTCTGTGTTGCAATTTACAGCAGTAGCATCATCTTCTAAGTAATCAGAGGCGAACCCAGCAGCTTTATTCCCATAAGAAGCCAAGGCATGAGGCAACCCCATCTGGTCACGTGAAGGCATACCCAAAACAGCAACAGCTAAAGATGAGGATGAATTAGGCATGGTGGTACATTGATGATCAGATTGAGGCATGTGACCAATTTGTGATGCTTTCTGCAACAAAGCAGTGGCTGACATATAAGGAGAGGGTGGGGATTGGAAACGAGGAAGGGACGGTGTGGGGTTAGGGTTTTGATGGTGATGGATTAAATTCAAGGACTGATCCAAATGTGAGGAGGAGAAAGGTCTGAGGGTGTTTCCGGTTCCAGCTTCTCCCAACCATGGTGGAAAATCTTGCTCTTTTTTTGCAAGTAGTGGCGGTGGTGGAGCTTGGAGGGGATGGCTGTGAAGAAGAGGGTTCACTGCTGTGATTGCTCTTGCACTCTCCTGTGCTAAAGCATCGCAGAAGGCTCTGTGTGTGATGAAACTGTCCCTTCTGCAACCAAAGTCAGAAAAGGCAACCAGTAAACAACAAAATCAATATCACAATGTTCCCCTACTCTCTCTTCTCTCTCTTCCTTGTGTCATCTTTTTGCATATTCCTTCAAAGTGTTAACCTCACACATATCAGATGTTGGCCATTAAAGTTTTTTGAAAGAAACCATACATATACAAGGTCACCACATATGCATTTTCTATGTATTGAAAATAAACCCGTAATTAATTAATAGAACACATTAATTAACTAGAAGTTTTTGTTACCTAGAGAAGATGGTTCCGCAATCACATTTGTACTCCTTGGTGCCGCAAATTTTAGAGTGAGCCTTCCAGTCAGACTGAACAGCGTAACGCTTGGAGCATTTCTCACACTTCCATTTTTTCTCGCCGTGCTTTCTGCAGAAATGCTTTTTGATGCCAGTGAGGTCTCCGAGGGCCCTTGAGGGGTCATGGTGAACACATGTTACCTCCGGGCACACATACACCTTCTTTTTAATAACTTCATTGTTGTTTCTTTGTTTGAGCTTCCATGGCAAGTTGTGCCCTCTCCTGTGAAGCTGAAGATTTTGGTCTCTTTGAAACCCTTTGTTGCATATTTCGCAAATGAACCGGTTTGTCGCCAAGAGGGTCTTGGGAGACAAGGCTATTACTTCAGCTTCTGGGTCTGAAATCATTAAAACCAGAGAATACTAATTAAACACTGCTAAATAGAAGAATAATTGGCTAATCATAAGAAACAAACCTTGCTTTTTGCACCAAACCCAATATATACCAGCGATTTAAAAACGAAAGAAAAAGAAGGATAATCAATACTACTATTGATTTGATTTATGTGACCTGGATTGCCCGGAAGGTTTCTCTTCTTTTTGGGTTGTGGTTCTTGATTTGTTGAAGTGGAGGAGTACTGCTGAGGATAGAGAGAGACAGGAGTATCATTTCTAGTCCCAGAAGAAGCGCTTATTATTTCACTAGATGCAGTTGTCAAATTGGACATATTCTCATCCACCGCCAAAGCTTTCATCATCTTTCTACAAACTAAAGGTGAGACATAAATCTAAGACAGATCGGCATTTGAAGCACCAGCCTGAAGTGGAATCTGAGATCTGAGGTGCAAAACCTGACTGTAGATATAGAAACCGCTTACACTGGAAATCATACATGCAGCAATTAATCGAAACGAGTAATTAAATAGAAAAACTGAATTCGGCTGTGATGGTAATCCCACACAAATGATATAAATATGTATATATAGCTGTCTTGTTACTATGGATTTGAAGGAGAAAAAGCCGAGAAAAGTGAGTGAATTTGAAGATGGACAACCCTTAGCAGCCGGATACCTACAGCCCAATAATAATTGGAATACGTTTAGGTGTAGGTGAAGCAACCTGAAGGAAAGTGCCTGAAGAGGGTAGCTGCTAAACACAGTAAAGTTTTGCAACTGGTTGAGGAAGTTTCATGGAGTTGTCTGGATGCGTGAGAATGAGAATGGGAAGAGCAGGAAAAGGAAAGAGAGGGAGGCAGGGAGAGAGAGGGTGGGAAGGATGTGGATGAGAGAAAAGGATTCCTTTGAAGCTCACACATCCATACAGGACCATAACCCAAGCCAAACAGGGCTGGTTCTGACGTGCGCTTTCTGTCTTTTGCTTTGTTTTTTTCCTACATTTTTCTAAATTGTTGTCCCTTAATAATTGCTTGATATTATGAGATCATGATTTCCCCTACTCTCGTTAATTCAAATATTATCAATTACTATATGCATATTTATATATGTTATAATATAATCTATCTGTCTGACATTATTGAATGATTGTTCAGGCCAACATTCTCCCTCCCTAAAAAGTAGAGATAAAGTAATCCAGGGACATTATGAACTTTTAACATCAAGGGTAAAAGTGATAAAAAGCAAAACTGCTTTACCTCTTTCTGCACTCACTGCCATCAATGCTTCAAGATTGGAATTTGCAGATATCCTCCCCACGAACTACAGTTCTTACTAACTCAATACTATTATGTTCCTATCTCCAGCTCTCTATGCAATACTATTTGCACGCAGAGATAGAGAAACAGGCTCTCTCTTCAAATGCATTAATCAATACGATTCAGTGTTAATGACGTTATTCTTTTTGAAAATTTGAACTCTTGTTTAATGGCGACATTTATTTGCATGGTTTCTGAAGGGAAACGTGAAGGGAATATAGGTCGGTCCCTGTGCATGCTGCCAACCCATCACCGCTTCTGATCAGATTTTTTTTGTCCAAAGAGGACAGAGAGATGTCAAGGCGTGTCGGTTTTATTCTAATATATATCATGAAAAGTCAGTACCGATTTATTTAGAACAGTGCATATAAATATGATATGACAAAGTTAAGCATCAATGTTTTGTCAACAGTAGAAGATGACAACGTACTAAATGAATGTGGGTGACATGGCTGGTTTTTACTTTTGCTTCCTCTGTCTCTCTGCTGGATCATTTGAAATTTTCAGTCTCTGAAATATTACACAACTAATATATTAATGCGAGAGGGTTATGGATCAGAAGATGATGATTAGTAATTGGTTTGGTGGACAGGATGCAAGTGATGAGTAGACGGATGGACCTGGGACTACTGCTGCATGCGTGGTGTTCTAGAACCAGGGACTGGGCAGTCTAACACACAGTGTCAAAAGCGGGACGAGTAGAGTGATCACCGCTCCATATTTGTTCTATCAAAATAATGATTACCTTGTATGTCTCACTAAAAACAAGAATAAAAAGATCTGGGAGAAAATGAATGCCGTGATCCCCACTACAAATTAAAGTTCTGCTTCTAGGGCATATAATTATAAACCACTAGTTATCAGACTCAGTCACAGCTTATTATCTGATTTCATACACACGGACTCACGCGCGAGTAAAGCGCATGCAGGTAATGTCTTTAATTTCAACTCCAACTGATAACAGGCGAAGTTCCTAAGACTCTTCACATATAGTTCAGGTTACTAAATTTTGTCCCAATATTTGCTCAACTAGATTTGACGTCTTTACAGACGTGAGGGACCAGACAGTCCTGTCCATTGTTATAAAACTCATACGGAAGATATGGCGGGTGCGTCGCTTAATTTAAATGTGCTGGCACGAGTGGGTCTCACCCTTTGGGCTCTTTAAGCCCAAAAAACGGAAGGTGCTGCTCAACCATATCACCCACTACAAATTCTCGATCCGTTTCGTTGGATATACAGCTTCAAGGCACGATCAAAATTGACCGAGTTCAAAAGTTAATCATGTAAATATTTTCAGTTCAGGATATAGTGATCTTGTTTTTAAATCCTCTCTACTTTCTGCTAATTTACCCTTTTTAATAGTTTTTTGTTAGAAAACATTATTAATTATGATATAATTCAACAATCAGCACTTTGCTTCCTACTTGAAAATATCTCGATCTCTATGAAGTATATAAAATCTGTGTCCAAAAGATAATAATAACAATAGTAAGCCTAAAACCTTGGGACTCTGGGTTCATCCCCTACGGCCCACCCGCTCTGCCTCAGATAAACAAGATAACGGCTTTACCTGGAGACCAGAAGCAAGTGGGCGTTTAGATGGAAAGTGCTTTTCATACAAGTCAACTTTCTCTTCCCCTTTTCGTCACTTATGACCAGCGTCTCGTTTCATCTTTATCGTCCTCTATAATTGCAGCTCCCAAATAACTTCCATAATTATTTGTTCTTAACATGTCAACTTTTTCCCTACCATCTCGCCATCTCCCAATTTTATCTTTTCCTTTTTTTTTAACAAAACTTCTTCTGTAATTATTCGTTATTTGGAAAAAAAAAAAAGAATACTGTAAATAGCTTCTCAATAGCTGTTTCCAAAATATACATACAAGGCACCCGGTCTTCAGCATTTGAGTTTCCGCTGGACGATTGAGTCTGGGTCGTGTGTTCCGTTCAATTTCAAAATGTTCATCAGCATAATCAGCTATGTTAAAGATTATTTTCCCCTTGAGGTCAGCTGGTTGATGTTAAAGATTTAAACACTAGTTGATACCTTTTTTTTAAGACATAATTAGTAATTTCACGTTAGGGTATCACTCTCACCGAGCCTGACAAGCTGGCTCACAACATCTTATAAATTAATTAAATTGTAATCAATTCTTTTATGGCTGACTCTGTTTGGTCAATTAAAGGACGAATTCCTCTTAAATGACATGAGAACCGATTCACAAAACAGGCCCGAGGACGGAGGATTCTTTTTTGGTGGTGTTCGGTGCAAAACAGAGTCCCGTACGTTTGGTTCTACCAAGCTAAGAACTAAGAAAGGTCAATCAACTTAGTTCTAGAGCTAATAATTCGAGCAAGTCAGGCTTAATTCAAGTTAGGATTATTTAGATCAGATTTAAAATATTTTAACATATAAAAAAAATTATATAGTCAAATTCAACTCTAATTCTTCGGGCTTTCAAGCTAGTTTAAATACTCGAATTGTTAAATATCAAAATGTTTTATTTTTGATTTAATTTCAATTTTATTTTTAAAAAATTAATATTTTCAATTTTTATATTATTTTATTAATTAAAAAAATTTGAGCATTCAAACTAAGCTCATTCGAGCTTGGACTTGGTCTGAAATTCTTTAAGTTTATTTGAACAGTCCAAATAAGTTTGGAGTAAATAAAATATTTTAAACTATCAAATCCAGCCTTAAAATTTTTTCATCAAGTTTGGCTCAAATTACTGCCCCTATTCAATCCCCAATTAGCTCTCTGCTTTAATGAATGACACTGCTTTTGCAGGCTAACATACGTTCTATATTTTGATCTAGATAACCGAAGAGAGGTTACAGGAAGTGAAAGTACACTGTATGATTGTTCAGTTAATGCATGGGTGTTGAAAGAGCATTTTATGGAGCAGGACCTTCACAGAAACATATTGAGAGATGGAAAAAGTATGATGATATCATGATAGTAATGTTTTGACGGGTGCGTGCACTAATTTTTTTTGCCGGGGCGGCAGCAGGGTGTACAGCGGACGAGGTCAAGAAATTTGTGAATATTACTCCGCGTCAAGGATTCCTTTAGAAATAGGGAGATTCCATGACAGTTCATATGATTCTGACACGTTTAA
Organism: Prosopis cineraria; assembly: GCF_029017545.1. NCBI lineage: Eukaryota > Viridiplantae > Streptophyta > Magnoliopsida > Fabales > Fabaceae > Prosopis > Prosopis cineraria. Next base: position 20,224 of record NW_026556364.1, read on the forward strand.
TGGTTAATGATTGTTAGGAATTACGAAAATGTTTGTCCTGCTGTCTTGGAGCCTGTGGTTGAGGAGGGGCTAACAAAGGCGGAACCTTGGCTTTGGTAATGAAATGCTTAAAGAGAAGGAATAAGAGGGGCATTAAAGTAATGGGGACGATGGGAAGTTTAGGGTGGGGAGATGGAAGGAGGAAAGGTGCTTTAGATAGGATGGGAAGAGAGTGCGTGAATGATGAATCAAATGAATTAAAATAAGGACCCAAGCATTAGGGAGCATTGAGTGGAGGCTATTGCCGCTTTAGGTGCATATAATTGTTGTTTATGGACGCACTTTGCAAACCGAGTGCTGGTATTTTGTTTTAAAATAAAAGAATAAACAATGAGGGAAACAAGGATGAGTGGGAAGGAGGGTTGGGCATACGGGGGAAGAATCATGGCCAGATTCTGGGGGCTGTCAAGATTCTAAAAAGAGTTGGAAGCCCTCCTTGATGAGCATGCATGCCTGCCACGTTGGATATAAATTTTCAAGTGAAGGGCGCACTCAGAAGCGGACTAGTGCTTCATCATGAGTTCCCTGTTCATGCCATCACCTCTCTCTCCTTTCTTTTCTCCCAATTTCTAGCTTCTTCCGTACTGCTTTTCAAGTATTAGTTACAAATTTCAATCACTTGTATTTACTTTTCGCTGGAATCACGGGTTTCCTTATGCTAACTAGTATTTACGGTCATTCAACTGTGCAGGTTATTATACGTCTGCTGTATTTGAGAGGCGAGGGATAGAAATCAGAGTGCCACGTGCCCAACATGAATTTCCCATTTTGAGTTTGTAATTAATTAGGTGTTCATATTCTTGATGATGATGCTTACGCCAGCTCAGGGGACTTGAGATCCCCGCTTTCTTTACACACACATGGGTTGGTGCAGCACAGCCATGCCATGACGCACCTCCCTTCGTCATCACATATTTCCTTCATTGCCTCCTCTTTTGCTACGTTTAGTTGGACAGCACTTTCCAACATAAGGAATTTTGCCCTTCTCTCCTCCTTTGGATTTTTTTTTTTTAAATGAAGAGTGTCGGAGGGAAAATTTTAATTCCTGCCCCTTGCTCTCTAGGAGTACAGTGGAAGATTTGAAGAAAATCGTTTCATAAATCAACAACAAAATCATTTGAAGAAAATCCTTCTCTCTAAGAGTGTCAGTAAACATAAATATTCATTCCATCTCATATCGTTTTCAAGATAAAATAAAAAAAACAATACATGGTGACCTGGTACCCAAAAAAAAAAAAGAAAAAAGAAAACAACAACAACAACAAAAGGGATTCCGTCTGCTTTAATGTGCATGATACTGACTAGAGGGAACCGCGTCATGCGAACACAAGATACCACAAGTAATTCTGAGAAATCTAACAAAACTAACAAGGAATTCAGCATATTTGATTTGATACGGGAGAACACAATTACACGAGCCGTGGGATGGAACGGGCGTTGATGAGAGGGACGAGAGAGCAGAGCGCCAAAAGAGAGGAGAGGAGTCGTGTTTGCTAAGGACATTTGATTTCCAATAATTGAACAAGCATTTGTCCGCATGCTTCCTTTCCCCTTATGCATCATTTTCATCTTCTTTTCCAAACTACTACTCTGTAAACCCCCACCCACTCCTCCTTTCATTTTCCCATCTTTCTTAACGACTCAACCCCATAAACAATGGCCGCGAAGCTCTTCCCTTCCTTCTTAGGACGGCCAGGATCGTTCCTGTCCTTGGCAGATGGCGCAAACAACAGATGGACGCGCAGGATGAAAGAGAAATCCCAAAGGAAAACGCATTTCTCATCTGCCTTATCTACGGATACACCAACCCAACAAATACATATATGATTGATAATTGATTTTTATGCAGAGAGAGATGAGAGAGAGACTTTGGGATTTGGGGTGAGGAGAGGGAGCGAGCTACTGGGGCTATGCATCTACTGCTTTGAGTGCTTAATAATTGGGAATGGGACCCAAAAGACTGACACGGAGACTGACTTGCTCTGACTGACTCCGCGAAACGTTGTGGAACCCCGGCAACGTTTCCTGACTGCACTGCACGTACTGGATACCCTGTACACGTGTTCCCTCCATAACCAGCGAGTATCCTTCACGCCAAAACCTCCCTCGCACATTTATTCGAATCCATTCTCCCTCCCTCCCTCCCTCCCTCTCTTTTTGATACGATTATTCGAATCCATTCTTTTCCTATATTGACCACTGACTCCGTGTCCACCATCCATCCCCCCAAAAGTAACAGAAACCAACAGAACCCAATCAAACAACAAAAGGTTTTCCTAATTCTGTTATGCTCGTCGTTTCCATACTAAACGGGCAAACGCCTCGCGGATTCAGATTTCATACTCCTAACGATATCATACAAATTAGTTATATCGACATCTCTCTTCTTTTTTTGTTTTTTTTAATATTAATTAAGATGGGATAAAATCAATGGTGAATCATACCCATAGAGCACCGACTTCGACTAGCTTGGGGACGAGGTGGCCGCTGAGATGGAGGGCGACCAGGGACTCCAAACCGCCTATGCAGGCGCCGCCGATGAAAACGGCGGGGGCGCGATTGCGGAGGGATTCGGTGTCGAGGTCGGAGGAGGCAGGGAGAGCGGCGATCTCGTGGTCGTCTAGTTCGATGACGGTGGGATGGACGCCGATGGTGGCTAGCAGCTTCTTCATGACGTGGCACATGCAGCAAGAGGATCGGCTGAAGATGATGACCGGGTGCTCCGAGATCAGGCGCTGGATTCGTGCCTCAGTGGTTTCGTCCAAGTCGATGGATAAGGAGGAGGAGGAGGAGGAGTTCGTCATGGTGGTGGTGGTGGTGGTGGTGGAGGAGGCTGTTAGGTCAAGGTGGACAGCGTCGTCAGAGCAGTGGCGTAACCCTTGCATCGCCGTACACCGCCGGTAGCGAGAGCGAGAGAGAGAGAGAGTGATGTCAGCGGGGGAAGAAGGGAAGTGGTGTTGGGGAGACTGGAGAGCTGGAGGTGATTTGCAGGTGTTTTATATATGAGCGGAGGGCGTTGCTTACATCATAGTTTGCTGTTCCCCGCCCCCAACTCTCCTGCACGCGCCCTCCTCGCGTCTGTTTACCATTAAAAAAAATTATAAAATATTTTAAATTAAATTTTATTGAAATAATTAATTATCTTCAAATTAACTATTTTTTTATATTTATTTTTATTTCATAAAATTTTTTATTTTAAAATAAATATAAAATAATTTATTGGATAGAAATACTTTTAAAAAAATAATAATTATATTTTAAAAAAATTAAAAATATTTTATATTTTTTAATATTCAATCTCTTAAAAAATATTTTATATTTTTAAATGATGGGAGTATAAGTAAAATTATTTAAAAAAATTTAAAATTTTACATCTTTCTAAGCATATACTTATTAAATTTTTTATATAAGTATTTTAATAATGATAATTAAAATTTTCAATACATTATTTTTTAAAATAATTACCATAAAGTCATCCACAGCTATTTAAAATATTCAAAGGTTCCATGGAACATTTGAATAGCTGTCAATTCCATGAGGTCTTAAGGAATAACATAAAAGATAGTCTACACGATGGTTTCGGAAATAACACTTCTTACCTGCTATACTTTGATCCAAATAGGACTTATAAAAGATAGTCTATATGATGGTTTCAGAGAGAAAACTTCTTACCTATTCAATCCCAAAATTGAAATTTTCATTGAGATATTGTCTCATCATTATTGGTCAAATAATCAAATAACTCCGTAGCTAGGGCCATCATATATCAGAACTGATGTATATCAAATGTATATGATAATAATTATACCAAACCTCACTAATTATATACTCCTATATATTTCTTATACTTTTTATGTGAGGTGAAAATGTGTTTAACAGGTTTAATTATATGACCCATTTTTTTCCGCGGAGTCTCGGTGAATACTATATGTGTGTGTGTGTGTGTATATGTTTGGGGGCAGAAGAAAAAGAGATCACGCGGAGTAACTTTGGCCTGTAGGGTGCGTTATTTAACATTTATGATTTGACGTCAGAGAGTTGATTTATATATACACACACATGAATAAAGGAAAATAAGTCAGAAACGAGTTGAAGGATGGGATGGGAATTTGGAGGGGATACCGGGAGGAGGAAATGTGTGAAAGATTGCAAATCCGTAGTGCGCGGTTGCTGGCTTTTCTCAAGGATCAAGGGAGGATTCAGGATTGGCATGAGGAGACCGGGTCGCCAACGTAACAGCAAAATGGATAGTTCGAGAATTACCCCATATTTTTGTTTCGAATTGGAAGTAATCACTTCAGATCGCACGCCCCCCCAGTTGGCAGTAGTAGTAAATGATGATTGACGTCCCATTGACTTGGGACGCCCAATGGTGAGATTGAACCCCTGACGTAACCCAACAAAAAGGTAAGCCCGGGCTGACGCGGACTGGACCCCACCACCCATCCCTGACATAATCAGCGGAAGCGCTTCTTCCTTCCCCGTCATCCTGACGTTCCTCTCCCGACACGTGCCCTTCTTCTTTTTCTTTCCTTCTCCCGGGGAGGCAACCTCATCCTGTGGGCTTGGCCGTTTCCACCCAATGAACTCACTCCACGTGTGGGCTGTGGTCCCCCGCCCCTGCGAATCTAAAGTCATTGAGCTACGAGGTGCACCGTTGATAGTGGTAAATAGGGTGCCTGCCATGTGGCCCGTGACGTGTACCCGAGTTGCATCACATCGCGCACCCCTCTTAACTCTTTTGTCAGCTTCTGCTCTGTTCCAGTCTCGGCCGCTGTTTCCAACCCCGAAAGCAATTTTTCCTTCTGATTAATGGTTACTCGCCTGTGCATTACGGTTGTGTATTTAATTAGTTATTACTCGGCTTCCAACACTGCCTGTTTTAGAATATGCACGTGTGGAGAGGACAGTACTCAAATGAAAAACGGAGTTAGATGTAACGTGGTGTGTATGGTAATGACATCATACGCAGCATGTAAAATTATATCGCCAGGGATCGCACTAAAATTTTTGGACCCTGCCTTTTGACATATTTCGCCGTATTCTCCTGATCATTGCTGAACTCAGGACATATCTCTTGGTGAATCCTGCTTGATGACCTTGTGAACACTAGCTAGCAAACTCTTTTTGGTCAAGCATTCTAAACCAGAGAGTTAATTTGCTTTGATGAAACTCGATTAATATGTCTGATGTCTCTCCAAGTCTCCATCAGCATGACTTAGAGGGCAAGCAAGAGAAGGCGTGGTGCTACTGGAAAACTGAGACGGAGCGTTTGGTTTTATGAATAGAAGGACTGGGATTTGATTGGGTGGGCGGATGTTCCAAATCAAAAGGGCGGGGGGATTCGATGGATTGGTTGGGTTAATTAAAATGCAAGATCAGTGGACAATAAAGGCACGGACTTGAATTCTCAGCTTTTTAATATTTGGGGTTTTGGAGAGGGCTTTTGTTGCGTGGAAATGGCACTGAAGGTCATTATGCGTATGTATATAAAGTCAAATCCATAAACAAAAAATGCAGGGCGTCGCAGTCACACATCATCGTCAACCATTCAAAATTCACACCACGTACCCTGTGGCTTTTCACTTACCGCCCATCTCTAGGAACTTCAGATTCGTTTGTGTGTGTGTGTGTGTGTGTGTGTGTGTGTGTGTGTGTGTGATCATGGGTTAATCAATGAGCATGCGAGACGTACATGTCACATTAAAAATTAATTAATTTATAAATTATTGGCCTGATTTTTAGCGAAGGAGTCAAATAGTCATAACTCTGGTTAGATGTGCCAAGCATGTTAGAGGAGCATGTTCTTAAAAGAATTATAATCAAACAATTAAAAAGATTCTAAGAGATCCTTTATCATAATTTTTTTGAAATGACTTATGAGATTAGCAATATGGAGTATATCACAAATGAGCATAAAGCTCATTAGAATTACTTATTATAATAAATACAGTGAGATGCTCCATAAGAATGGAGAAGCAAGCAAGTTTGGAAACTAGTCTAAAGGCAGAGTTTACACAACGAGAGTGAGTCACATAGGGTGAGGTTGAAGACAACATAAGGTCAAGATTTGAATAGTTTATATTGGACAAGTATTAGATAAATTTGATAGTGTCCAAAGACTTTTAATTTTGTGCTTGTTGCCTATTTATAACAAATAGTAACAACGCACTTCTATTTGAATTTGGTGCTTGACGCCAATGGGAGCAGATAAATTTCTGTGCTCCAATCTATCATTTGATGTGGTGAGTGTGGATGTGCTGAGATTCTTGAGTGATGGAAGGAGTGCGCAAGACTTGGTCAGCTTGCCTTAAAATGCACCGATTTACTTATTTTTACCTGGCTAGACCACATTTCGGCTGAACTCCTTTTCTTTTGGGTTGAGCTTTAAGGATCTTTTACTTTTGGACTTGGCGCTCCAGATTTGGTACAAACATAAATATATTCATTAGTCAGAACGTGTAGGTAGTGGAACATACGTATCTATAAGGCATGTGGGGAATGAACAAAACGTTTATGCAACGGGGGGCATATTAGAATTGGTGTGATAATCAAGCAAGAGATTTGTGATTTGTAAGGAAGCAGACGTTCAAGTTCGATCAGGAGTCGGAATCTCTGGACCGTATTGTATTTGGTTTTTCGTTTGATGTCATTTTTTGGGTGTGCGGATCTGAAGCCAATCCGAATGAAGGAAACATGGGATTATCAGAAAACTAGGAGTCAGGGACGATGAAATTTTTGGGAGTGAATGAAAACCAAGAAAGGGGTATATAAATAAGCATAAAATATGTGTTAGATAGATGCATGGGGTTTATGTTTTAAATTTAAATAGCTGTCGCTTTACTGTTTTTATTATCACTTGTTAATTATTGTTAATTACAGCAACAATCAAATACTGTGGTTTGAATTAATCAAGAATATTTTAGTTGAATAATATTAAATTTTAGTATAGCTAAACAAATTTTCTAAAATGGAGAGCATGTACCAGGAGGGAGGGAGAACAAGAGTGGGGGCTTGAAAAGGCAGGAGCAGTGAATCCAAACCCATGACTCAGGGGCATCATCGAATGGGAAGCCACGTGTCAGGTAACTGTAGCATTATTAGGCCACTTAGATTCCTTTCATCTAATTATTGGCGATTTTTTTTTTTTGGCGGGGGGGGTGGGGGATTTTACTTAAAATGCTTCATAAATCGTAAGTTGAGGGATGGAGGGTTTGCGGAGGTGAGAGAGAGGTGGACATTAATGCTTTGTTAATGGGTTCACACATCTTGAGGAGCTCCCAGGGGCAGAATTTCAAAGGAGGGTGCGTGCTTACACGCTCGCCCTCTATGTTTTTTCAATATAAATGCTCACTCTATTTTAAAATATAGATTTTTTTTAAAAAAATATTGTCTCATATTAATTTGTAAATACAACATTTATTCGTGTTCCGATTAATACACCCTTATTTATAATGCCAGAGTATCATCTCTGAATACCTTTGTTCGTTAATTCTTTTATCAAGTGAAAAATAAATTAAAGCTGAATTAAAAAAATGTAAAAGGAGAATTTCTCACGTCAATTGATACGCGTGCCATGACCTAATTACTTGAAAGCAGATGGAGCGGCAAAATAATGTCGGTGGCGTTGCGTTTGATGCAGAGCGTATAAAAAAAAATAATTGACGGAAGATGCGTAGAACTTGTTTGACTGATTAAGGGTGACACATGGGTGACGTCTTCTGACGTGACATTATCATGTCATGGCAGCTGAGGCCCCCTCCCACCCTTTATTGTTCTCGATTTCTCCCAACTTGATCTCAATAAAAAATTCAATCCAAAAAAAATTAAAAACCAAAAAACAACTACGAGAACGGCATATCAAAAGTCAAAACAAAACAATCCCGCCCCTGAAAATATGCTTCCTTAGTCTAAAAATATAAAATATTTTTTAAATATTTAATTATTAAAAAATATAAAAAATTTTAATAATTTTTTAAAATATAATCGTTACTCTATTTTTTAAAAATAATCTATATTAAATAAATATTTTATATTTTTATAATAAAATATATTATTAAATAAAAATAAATATAAAATAAGTTAGTTTAAAGACAATAGTATGTTTCATTGTGAGTGAAATTTAATTAAAAATATTTATATTTTTAAATAAAAAGAGTATTTAATTTATTTGGTAAAAAATTAGAGCATTTTTAATTAAATTTTATTACTTAATAACTAGTTAATTATTTTTTCATATGTATTCTTATTTAGTAAGATATTTAAATTAAAAATAAATATAAAACAATTCAATTATTTAATGTATTTTTTAAAAAAATAAATTAATTATAATTTAAATATTAAAATATCTTATGTTTTTCAACATTTAACCTTTCAAAAAAAATATTTTACTTCTTTTATTTAAAAATGTAAGGCATTTTTATTTTTAGTCTTTCGAGATGTGTTCATAAAAAACAATCAGGTTTGATGTCACAAGGCATGCTAGAGATACGAAGTCTCAAAAGGATGGAAGAACCTGATTTCTAATCAAATGCAAGGAACTCGAGCTCCCTTATCATAGTTCACTCGAATGTAAAAATGTAAAATGAAAAAAATTAATGTAGATACAAAAAATAGAGATACATTAATTAAAGAAATAGATAGTAGGTTATACCGGCTATACAATAAAAAATAAAGACTAAAATTACATAATAAAAAAAATAAATTAAAGTTGCAGACATGGTGTAGTGTGGGAATTTGTTGATACAGATGTAGATGCCCCTCGTTGAGAGAAGGCTCCTCTATTTATAGATAATCTTGGTTTGGTGCCCGAACTCTATGATCACTAGTTTTCTTAAATTTAGAAAGCGTTTCCTCTATCATTGCCGATCATCATGGGTGGAGTGCAGTTTGTCTTGATTTAGCAGCTAATGCTTCATAAATATTTTTTTAATTATTTTAAAGCCAATTACACAAAGTTGAGCGTGGGCTTCCAAATTTACAATTTGGATGCAAATAAAGGTATAATCATTATTTTTTAAAAAAATATCTCTATTGATAAATAACTTTATATTAATTGAAGGATCTTTAATAGAAATAAATATAAAAAAATATGGTTAGTTTAAAAGTAAGTAATTACTTTATTATGAGTAAGATCTAGTTAAAAATATTTTATATTTTAACAAATGAGTATATTTTTTAATAAAAATAGTATACGGCATCAATTCCTTATTCTTCCAAAGTCCAGTATCTAGATCTAGTCTCTTGAACTTAAGGTGCCAATATTTTTTATTGAAAAAAGGGAAACCGAAACACGAGCTCGATTTAAACAATATATTAATGGACTTAAAAATGATTTTAATTCCAACAATGTCATAAAATTCCACATGGTTTTGAATACGGTACTGCAATAGGGGGCCGAGGACACAGCGCTCTTTGACTCTTCTGAAGCCGTGCGTGTCTGTGCACCACAAGTCAGTCGTTCAAGGTCATAAAGATTTTTCTACAATTTTGTTAAATTTCTGGCGAGCGCACAAATTATTTAAATTATTGCCAGAGCCCGGAAACTCGTCCTTCTGCCTCACTCGTTTACCGTAAGCTAAACCGTGATTTACACATCCTAATCAATTTTCTTTCTTTATTTCTTTCCTTGTTAAGTCTCTCTGACGCAGGCATGAGTAAATTGCATGGTACTTAATTTGTGAATAGTGAAGTTTGTTAAATATTTTAATTTAGTATTAATACATATTATTATTGTATAATACATAGTTAGATGTTGGCTCCATCTATTTCACAAAATTTGTGAAATAACTAGAATTCAACTTCTCATACAATGCATGTCATAGGAGCTATCATGACTCGATGGCTTTATAACGGAATAAATGAAAAGCGAGCTATGCTGGCCAGCGTTCTTTTTTGTTGGTGGGATTTTCTTAGCCTATCCTATCATAGTTTAAAAAGATAATTTGATAAAAGATTATCATAAATGGTTCTCTTGTTCAACCTCAATCTCAAAAATGTAACATACTTAATTGAAAAAAAATAAAAACACGCCTGCATTGACAAATTTAAATAAAAACTTTTTTTTGATCTTGTTTTATTTTACAACAAATAGTATAAATATGGCACAAAATTATCATTTACAACAGGCAATGACAAAAACTGTAATTAACGGTAATAAGTGAAAATAAAAGGGGGAGGGAAGAAATGGATCAGGTTTTAATTATAAGAATTTTAAATTGAAAATGTCGCAAGCATCACTTGGGCCTGCCCAACTTAACCTTTTTTAAAATACGAGTTGATAAGTTGTTTGGCCCATTTTTATAGCGGGTTAAGTAGGCTGGCCAGTAAATATGTCCCATCTCTGGGGTTAAAAATGTATTGATAATACAACAAAAATCAAACTGAGACACAGATTTGAATCCCAGGATTTAAGAATTAAGTTTTTTTAAAAAATAGTAATGAAACATTGGAACTAAGAGTGTGCGGATCATATGAACTTGGACACAAACTTGGCGCTAAAAAGCAGAAGTGGAAAAGATTTGCGTGAGATCACTAAATTAATTTACCGGTCCGTGGTTATGATTTGACACCATCACTTTTAACACTCGATGTTTGAAAGTACCCGAAACACATAATATTTGGAATATTCCTACCATAAATTCAAAGTGTATATCTAGTGACTGGCCTACTTTGTGAGTTTGTTTTAATCTCCACTAAAAATTAATTTCCTTTATTTTTAAAAATTATTAAATTCCCATCGATAACTTTAACAAAGTGACTAATTCTGCATCCAAGAAACACGTCTTCCCAGTGATGGGACCCATCAATTATGGGGGGCTGGAGAAGGTGGAATCGGTAGCACTTGGCGGTTGTGAATGAAGGGAAGAGGCATTTTGATTTTGCGTTTTTACCATTTTGCCTGTTCCATTTCAGATTCCTTCTTTCAATTTGCCACCTTTTCTTTCCACCAGCAAATAATCATCATGAACAAAAGACAGAAAAATTTTTCTCGAAATATTCAAATGACAAATACATATCACAAAATATGATAATTCTTTTTTTAAGTTTGGGTATTGGTCGGCATCTTAATTTTTTTGTCAGACGGCTATTTTGCTCCATTTTTTATTTTTTATTTTTTGACCTGGAATCCATTTTTATATTGCAGTCAAGCACTTCATCAATTTTGTAACTTGATTGCTTCCAAACCAAACCTAGAGAATTAAAAATATTTTTGTTATTGGGGGAAGATTTGAAGCGTAAGATCTAGAGCTTCAACCCCACATTAAAGGTGGGATAAATGGTTTTTCTATTCACGCAGGATATCGGTACATTCCTTATCCCTAGTTTTGTAATGAGGCAAATCAGAATTGGCTCTGATAGAACAATATGTTCAAGTTTGAATGCAGTATAGTCGCATGTGATAAGTTTCAAACCCCCAAAAAATAAAGTTTTATTCTATTCAAATTACAATGAGATCACCTTTTATAGGAAAATCACCTGATCAAAAATGTTATATTTCACTTCCGAATTACAAACTCCCACTGTTACACACATAATTGGGGAACTGTACGCTTTGACATTGCACCTTTTTTAATACTAAGAAGCTTATAATTATGTTATGATTGCTTGGATGTTCTATAATAAAAATCTATCACATGTTGCTGCACTGAATTTCTCATAGTGCCGGCCTAACCTTATAGATTTCAAATACTACTCCACTTAAGGTAAACTCTCATTTTTACTATCATGATCATGATTTTCATGCACAATGTAGTTCATACACTCCATCATATTCATATTTCTTATTAATTAACATTTGGTTAGAAACACAATTAATAAGTGCATATTAGTTTCACAAAATCATTTCTTTTCTCATTTTACAAGTTCTAAATCATATATACAAATGTATAATAAAATATTTAATTCCAAATCTACTTATAAATAGTTAAATAAATTAATAAATAACATAAATTATTTGATTATCTCAACTCTTTATTATAAAAAAGGCTTACATGTGGTCACTTCTAACACTTCAACTATTCTTCATCCTCAAAGAGGTTCCAAGTGATCGAAGGCTATAATATCAAACACCTGTATTAATTTCTAACTTAACACAAACACATATTAACACAATAAAACTCACCTAAACTTTCAATCCTTTCTTTGGACAAATTCTATATCGAAACTGCTTCCCATAACTTATTACAAGTCCTAGTAATTTCATTTACCTCAATACAAGATTTTCACAACTTAAAACGTTCTAATTGAGGCAATAATTCAACTAAAGTCCTAAAACACAATCAATAACTATCAAACTAGTTATAAATCCTTACTTACCTTCCAATAGATCTTTTATTGATCTTTGGTTAGAAACAACCTTCACTACCTTAGAATTCAATTCCTTAACCTCTTAAACTAAGAAAAAATAGGCAAACGTCAAGTTGGAACTAAAATCCAGGTGCTCGTAAACTTTTGCCCTAGCAAAGCTTCCATTTTTTTTTTCCTTCTCAATTATTCTTTCCCTTTTTCTCTAAAAAAATCATGAGCTGATTCCTTTATAAAGAGTCAACTTTATGGTTCATGCGTCGCGACATATCCTATGATGTTGTGGTGTATGGCACAATAAGATACTTCTCACCCTAACTTTTTCATTTGGTCTTGGTTAGCTTTACTTCCATCAAATCTTAATTATACAATTGTCTAAAAATTTAAATGTCAATTTACAATTGAAAACATGGCTAATTTAATTGATATACTAATTTGCTAATTTATTTCTTAATTAGAATTTAGATTACAAATTAGAATTTGGAATGTTACATTTGAGGTGTTTTTGTAACATTACAATTAAAATTTTTATAGTTAATTTGGATTAATAAAAAATTTTAAAAAATTTTTAAAAGTAAGTAAATTAACAGGAGATGATTATTAGATCTAATTTAAAATATAATTTTAAGTTAAGATTTTTTTAAAAAATAATATTATTATTATTATTAGTAGGAAAGAAAAAAAGAGAAATATAATAGAGAGAAAGATTGAGAAATGAAAAATATATATATGTATATATATAAATTAAAAAAAATAGGAAAGGGGGCGGACGTTTCCATCTGCTTGTAGGTGTATATATAAAAAAAAGGATGAAAAAGAAAGACAAAAAAAGGGACCTACACGCCTGCACATGCCATTTTCCTTTCATTTCTCTTCGTGCGCGAAGTGGTGGGAGCCATAGAGCACAGTTCGCCGGCGATAGGGATCTTATAAGGTGTGATTTAAATTTTTTAGAGTACGTGAGTGTTTTAAAAAAAATTTGGCTCTTTAATTTTAATTTCATGACGGTGAAGGATTTAGAAGTTGGAAGAGAGGTGAATTTATGATAAATAAAATACTTTATTTTTTAAATATATAACTCCTTAAAAAATATTATATTTTTAAATAGAGAGAATATAAGATAAGTTGATTTTTTTATTTATCATGATAAATATTTTTTTTTATCATGATTGAATTAAATTATTTTTAAAAAAATTTTTAGGTGCCACGGTTTTAGCATTTTTTGCATCAATAGTTCATTTAAGTTCCTCGCACTCTAGCTTCGCGAAGTTACCTATCTAGGATGCTGTTGTTGCCATGTGAACCCGCCACTACTTAGCTGCACAAAGAAGGTCCAGCTTCAATTCCTTCAAGCTCCCGTCGGTAGTTCCTTCAATTTCCTCACGCTCTAGCTTTAGTTCGCGTCGTTCCGTCTCACAATCTAGCTCGCTGCCATTCCATTCTTGCTCTTGTAGTTGAAGGTCATATTATGTAATTTTTTTTTGCTTTGATGATCAGTTCCTTCACTTTCTTTTAAAATCAATCGCTGTTAATGTGTTATGAAATTATTGTTGAACATGAGTGTGCTTGTTTTTTTTATTCTTATTCTTTCTTAAATACTCATTTCTCAAAAGAGAAAAAGACGGACAAGCCCTCGGGACTTAAAAACAATATCATATTTCGCAGTAAATAATTGTCATTTGGGTACTTCGGAGGGAGTTTCTATTATTTTCTAATAATCATTTAAAAATACGCAACCATGTATTCCAAGACAGTAAATTACAGATAACTTTTTCAAATTCTGTTTGGCTACATGTAATTTATATACTCCTCTAAACTATAGTATAAGTTATTATTAACTAATTCATGTTTTTTTAAAAAAGTTGTTTAAAATATTGATGTTTTTTAAAAATGTTCATATCTTTTCAATTGTACCATTGAGTATAATAAATATAATATATTTGATTATTCAAAATGCCTTCATTAATTACTTAATAAAGTAAGGGTATAATTGAGAAAAATATATAATGCCTTTCCAATATCTTATATTTTGGACTAAGTAAAACTTTTAGAAAACATGTTATATTGTGGTCCGAAGGGAGTAATTGCTTCGTAATCCTTGAGGATTCAATTGAATTGAATGATATTCTTGAACGAAGATGTTCTCGTACTCATGTATGCCCAGTCTATGAAACTGAAAATGAGACAATTGAACATCTCCCTTTTTTTTTATGTCCTTGGGTTAGATTTGTTTGATTTGGCAGCCCCTTCTGTTTCAAGTTTAATTCTCTCAATATTAAAGTTTTGAGGCACATGGAGTTTATTTTAGACTTAAAAAATGGATTTTCTGACTCAGATATAGCTCTTCTATGCTAGACACTCTGGTATATTTGGAAAGCAAGAAAGGATAAAGTCTTTAATCATTTAGAGCCTTGTATTGAGACTGCAATTGAATAAGCACTAGCTTCTCACAATGATTTTTGGACTTCTTGCATTAGTCAAACTCCTGTAGATGAGACACTTGGAGATACTACTATTACTGTTGGTTGGAGGGTGCCTCCTGTAGGCTCCTCAAAATTAATTTAGATGGTGCTATTTTTGGGAATTATGATTCTTCTACCATAGGGATCATTTGTAGGGACCATATTGGTGATTTTCAATGGGAATTCATTGATAAAATCAAGTACTTATCAACTTTTATGACTAAAGTTTTAGCGTTAAAGCGAGCTCTTATGCTGGCATCTGATTAGGGCAATGATTAAATCATCTTTCAGACTGATTGCAAACTTCTGATGTCATGGGTTACTCAGAATCAACCTGATTTGCATGAAGGTGTAGAAATATCTTGCATGACTGCATTGTGGTTGGGTTCTCTCTTTCCTTTACTCCTCATCAACGAAACCAAGCAGCTGGTTTATTGCAGCTATTATCATCATCACCTTCTTTGTCTGCTTTTCTAACCTATGATGCAATCGAAGCTTCAATGGGGTTCTCATATGCTTCTCTTCCAGGAGATGAATTGGCATTAGTGTTAAATCTTTATATCTCAATTCATATAAACAAGTAAAGTGATGCATGCATACCTGAAAGAATCCATGAGTGCTTGAGAAATCTCGATTACCTTCGAGTGTAGACAGGTACACAACCCACAAGGTCCCTAGAGCCTTCAGAGAGTTCAAAGATATAGAGTAGAAGAAATGAGTCATGTCTCTATGGTTATTAACTGATCCACTTATATATAGATCAGATCGGTAACCGCCTTATTAACTAATAAATAATTATATATCTTATTATCTCTGACTCAGTCAGTTAAGAGATAGGGAATAATTGACGGTTACTGGGTTGTGGGTTGGGCCTCTGCCTATTTGGGCTCACTTGTGTGGTCCTCCTATCACGGTCCACACAGATCATAAAGACCAATCTGTTTGGGCTTATTAATTAATATTAATCCATAATTAAATAAATATTCTAACAATCTCCCACTTGGATATTGCATTAATTAAGCAAGTTATATAAACAAGCCACAAACAAAATTCAAAAAATGAAACTCCACAAAAATCACTGAATCCTATGGGAAAACAAGTGATATGATATCTCATAATCTGAAATAAACATGAAATTTTTATTTCAAAACATACAGCTCAGTACGATAACAACATAAATCCCTGATTCCTATAGGGAAACAAGTGACATGCATAGCATACCACAACCGAATCATTGAATCCTATGGGGATACAAATGATTAGACGCATCTAACTGAATTGAACCCTCAACAGCAGAACAATCACAGCCTAAAGAGAAATTGCAACATAAAATGTTCTCCACTCTCCCATAAATTCGGGTATCAAAGGAATTCACAATACCCATACAAGTTACATGATTTTGAAAAACTCTACTAGATAAGCCCTTTATCAGTGGATCTGCAAGCATCTGCGTGCCAGGAATGTGTACCACACGGGTCTGAGACTCAGTAATTTTCTCTTTCACAAACATAAGTTTGATATCAAAATGCTTGTACGACTGGAATTTTTGTGATTATTAGCTTTAGTATACTGCAAATTTGTTATCACAGTAAATGGTCAGAGGTTGGTGATATTGATTCACTCGGCCATGCCAGATATCAACTTCCTCAGCCATATAGCGTGACGTGTAGTCTCAAAACAAGCAATATACTCAGCTTCCATGGATGAAACTGCCGTAAGTGTCTGTTTCACACTTTTCCAAGAGACAGCTCCTCCAGACAATATGAAAAATAGTCGGTCGTGGATTTACGATCATCATCTAGACAACGGGCAAAATTTAAATCTGAAAAGCTATCAATTTCAAGATCTTCTGATCCCTTAAAGTCATAATTAGAATAACTAACAACGCATCAAGAGAATTTGACCTTCTATAAGTCAACATATGATTCTTGTATACCTTGAAGATACCTCATAACTTTCTTAACAGCTTTCTCTAATGATCCGGAACCTGGACCATTAAGTATCGACTAAGCATTCCAATGGCAAAGGCTATATCTAGTCGAGTACACACTTGAACATACAAAGGCTGCCGACAGCAGAAGCGTATGGTATCTTTCTCATTTCAGCCCTCTTCTTATCATCCTTGAGACACTGTAACTCTGACAATATCTCACCTTCTGTACAGGAGCAGGTGAGGGAGAACATGAATCCATTCTGATCTCTTAAGTACCCGCTCAATATAAGTGGTCAGTGGATAAACCAAGAATACCACGAGATCTATCACGATGAATTTTGTATCCCAAGAATGAAGGAGGCTTCACCCATGTCCTTCATGTCAAAATGGCAAGACAATAGGTGTTTTATCTCATTGATGAAATTTATTGAATTACTGGCTAACAAGATATCATCAACATAGG
>NW_026556365.1:0-37426 GCF_029017545.1 Prosopis cineraria
GAAAACGAAAACAAGAAACAAGATTTTGAGAGGGGGAATGAAGGGGGAAAAAAGAAAAGAAAAGAAAAGAGAGGAAGAAAGAGAGGAAAACCTAGTCTCGAAACAGGATTTCTGAGCTGACGGCGGGAGGATTCTGAACCGGTAGCAGCTTATGCGTGCCCCGGCCTGGCTTGTAGACGTTGGATCAAGAAGATGATCATCTGGCGCCAAAATGCAAAAACTGTTAAACTGGACACTGATACGTTACTTAAAGCAGTAAGTGTTTTTTTTTATTATTGTTATTCAGCTCTGGGGATCAATAATTTGTTGACTGATAAAATAATTTTAATTTTTTTTACCAGAAATATTTTTTTAAAAAATTAATTATAATTGACTAAGCACTTTTTGTTATCCGTTGAAATAAAATAGTCATCATAATCATTGTCTTAATCACTATAATCATTCAGCTTCAAGGATCAATAATTTTTCTCAAAGCTCTTACAATAAGTGGTGATGAGATTCTTTTTTAATATGGTTATTATGGTAATTGCTCAAAAAATTTCTGTAAACACAGAATTTAGATATTTCAAAATAATTAGTTAATTACCCTCAATTCACGGTCCCTCTATGTCATTTTTCCTATTTAAAAAATTAAATGAAATAAAAAAAAAAGCAGCAAACTAATAACATGCGGAAATTGTGGTTGTATTGGAACTACACAAATAAAAGGATATAGCATTTCCGTGTGTCCAAAAAAAAAAAAAAAGGATTATTTTTAATGCTACCCACACGAGAAAAACTTGATCTGTTGCATCATACAGAAATCGTGGTTTGTACTGGAACCTTGGAAGAAAAGCATGTCTCAAACATCTGGTACAACGCCGTAATTCAATTTTACAATTCCAATTATTTCAACTTTTAATTTATATAATAGACCATTATATAATTATAATAATTCCATTGTTATCGAGCTAGATAATTTTTTTTTTTTAGTAAAGTGAGTTCAATATATGGATTTTTATAAATATAAGAAGTAAATTTCACTAATAGCAGATAATATCTCTACTACATAATGAAAGTAATAAACAGACATCTCTTAAATAAATTATTATATACATAAGGATTGAAACTCAATCCCCAACTAATATTAACTTTAATTGGTAAATGAGCTTGGTATATTGATTCCACATGCTCACCCTTCCCACCTCATCACGTCCACATCATGAACCTCTTCGAATGACCCTTATTTTCCAATTCCAATGGCATAGTTCGTAATTATTAGATCACGTGGCCCCCTCAACGCCGTGTGAAGTCTAAACTGTGATAATATAATTTGTTACCATTGTTTTTCTATATTTATAAACATTTTACTCCTTATCATTTATCCTTGCAATTGGACTTAAATTATCAAACCTGAAATTATCTATCTATCCTGATAATGTTTTGCACACAAAAAATAATAATTACATATCTGCTCTTGTATTTGAAATTTGTTTTATAAAAAATCCCTTTTGATTTGAATGCCTAGCAGATGGATCATGAGTCTGGAAATCATTTCCAAGTAGCAAATACTTTCAAAATCTCTGTTGAAGCCCTTGCCAAGCAGCTTGGGAAGAAGGCCGGAAATCCTTTTATTTCCTAATCCAAGAACTTTTACATCCTCACTCAAAATTTGCAGTTCTCATGATTCTTCTTTTCTTAGATTTCGGATTCTAGCTTGCTGCGCAAGGAACTTCTCTTCCTGAGCCCGTTTTGCAGCAAGGGCTTCCTCATCAAGCACTCGGATTGGGAACCACTCCCTTCTCTGGCAATCTTAACCAGCTGCTACTGCTAGTCTTCTGTGAATTCTCATCTTCCTGACATACAGATTTATTGTAGTCCCTCAACACAGATTTCAGCTTCAGAAAAGCAAAAATCTGCTGTGGTACCCGCAATGGCAAAGATGGCTGAGTATTTAGCTGCACCACGTTGACCTCCTAAAATCTCCCCCAAAAAAAAAATCTCTTTAATCACACATTATACGGAAATTATCCATAACTTCATGCTTGAAAGACATTCATGCAGTCATATGTTCAGAAAGAAATTGGTACAAAAGAATTCCCCCCCCCCTTTAGGTACCAGCGCCAAAACCTATGCCCTCTGCAGTTTAAACTATTGTAGTGAACCAGAGAGGCACGGAGTAGCCAGCAGAGTATTGGCATTATGATATTCCCTTTTTCTATTTATACTGATTCTCTCTTTTTCCTCATCTCTCTCCAAAGACGCCATAAGCAATTATATTTTGATGGCAGAAGATTGGAATTGGTATATCCATGAAGGATGGTAGTCTTGTGGCAAACCAGATGCAAGCAATGATAGCATATGAATATGCATTTTTGCACCAGGTAATGCAATTTTGTAATTTTATACTAGAACATTATCATAAAAATTATCCAAAAATATATATGCTCAACTATTTACTATTGCCAAACTATATGGCAATTGAGGAATCATCAGGAAAACGAAAAATACACAAAGAAAAGGAAAAAAGACACAACTTTCTAAAACAGAATCACGACAACGTTCAACATGAAAAGAAAAGGGAAACCATGGATCTTAGTGTACAAGGCTTTGTCTCAGTCTAAATTGCCTCATATGAGCTAGTACACGGTCCAAAACATATATATATTATATATATATTATATGATAAAGCTGGGTTGCAGTAAATAGCTAATATAAAAAATTATGTGTGAAGGAAGAAGAAAAAGTTGAATTCTCATCAATATATAAGAGGGAGAGTAGCAGAAATTGACCTTGCAGACGCCCCTAGAAGAGCACCAGTTCCAAATCCAGCTATTACAGAGTTCCATAGGTCATCAGGTCCAGTTTTTCTAGTTGCAGTAACAAATTCACGTGCCCCTGACCAATTAGATAATTCATTCCAGTTCAATTCAGAGTATCAACTTGTCATCCAAAGATAAAATATTGTTTTCAACATTCTACTTTTCTTGATACTCATTTGCAAGATGCACTTTACATATAATGAATTTTCACCTTGGAATTGACAATTTAAATATAAGACCAATGTTTTTCCCTCTCAAATCCAACAACAATTAGCGATAATACAGTCTTTTATCTTCAATTAATACTCATATTTCCCTGGCATAGAGCTGAACAAAGAGCCAAGAATTTTATGAGGAGGGTGGGGAGCAACAGATAGGAAAGGGATGGTGGTGGAATGGGTTTGATAGGATGGGCAATTGCTGGCAGAAATGCATAGCAAACATGTTCTTGGTTCTTTGCTCACTTATATAATATACAGAGACACCTAAAAAAAATCCTCCCCTATAATCAGGAAGGCGTGCTTCATTTGTTGACAAGATGTTATTTTCTTTTCCAAAATCCTACGTATCTATTCATTAAAGCGTTTCCACAAGGACAATTAAGAATTATAAAGATGGAGATACCAGGGAAAATGGATTTAAAGACTACAAGAACACAAGGGTCACCCTCCATATTGGAATGCCTCCAGCACACACTAGACACAAGACATCATTTCACAGGAACCACCTAAGATGGTAATGGTAGATATGAGCTCTTCAAAAGGGTTGTTTGTTGACTTTGATCAGTTGGTGGCATCCTCTCAAGACAATGTACCATCTTTCAATTCTCTGGGTAGCATGTGAAAGAGTGACAATTAATAATTGACTGACTCCAGATTCTTAATTTAAATTCACTCATGGGAAGCTTAACAAACGGAGAAAATCTCCTTCCAAACAGTAAAGATCAATTAAGCAGACATCAAAATAAAACAAGCTAACAGCCTAACATACCCAAACAACATGGTCAAAACCACCAGGACAACATGGCTTAAAAGCCTTACAAGCTCAAGATTTAACAATAAATGAGTAATCACGCACAGAGACACCAAATTCAAGAACTTACCACAATAGCAACCAGTGACAATGGCAAAGTTAGCTGCATAACTAGCAGTAACATTCGCAAGACCGAGAGTTGTCCGATGCTTCGAAAACAAGCCAGCTCCAGAACCAACAACCCCTGCTCTCAGAAGATCCAAAATGGTAACAAATCCGCGACAACATAAACAAATAATCTCATTGCCTCAATAAAACTCAAATACAAAAAATAAGGGGAAAAATCCAGCCCTGAACTCGAACCATTAAAAACTGCTTCTCCGGACAAAAAATTAACGTAAACAATAATCGAATCCGAGTAGGAGGTAAAGAACCCAACAAAATCGTGATCTTAGAAACAATCAGAAGAAAAAATAAACAGAGCACCTGCTAAAAGTGCCGGGATAAAACGCGCTTCTTCCAATCATAAGACGATGAAACCGACGAAGGCGAAGAAGATGCATCTAGTCCATTTGGGGCTACTCGATCCTCACCAGCCATTTTCTTCGTTCTTACAGACTCCTATAACTCAAAAACAACACTCTTGACTTCTTATAATCAGCTGATTTTGCCGCCAGACCCACAAGCCACTACTATTGTTGTGGACGGTCGCCAAAATGCAGCACCAGAGCTTCAGAAGCAGCAAAACACCGTGCTGAGGCGGACGCGGCGTGCAGTGATTCCGGTGAAAACACAGTCCAAGTAGATGGGCCAAAAGAGTGAACTGGATTCAGAATGATTCGTCCTTGGGCAAGATCATGGATCAGGCTAGCCCAAACAGAAAAAGAAAAATCGTCCGAGTCTACAGAGATAGGCATATTCGGTTTTTTTTTTTTTTTGCTTGATACATATTACATTTGGGTCATTTTTTTTTTATTGATAAGCTTTTTTGTTATCTCGAGTATATTAATATATAATTAGCTAGTGGGACCCAAAAAAAAACAATTAGCTAGTTATAAATGACTCTTTTTCTTTTATTATGACAAGGAAAGAAAAATGATTTATATCGTTAATAACTTGTAAATCACTTAATATATTTTTTTTTAGATTTAACTACATATGATTCTTCATGTATCATATTACTATTTTCACATCCAATTAGAATTTTATATTTAACTATATTTGATTAATGAAGGGTTGTAAGGGAAAAAAATGTCATTTTTTTTTGGGCTTAAAGAATTTAAAATTTAATAGTAGTAATTTATAAAAACTACTAGTGAAATCTATATATATTTAAAATGAGCCGGCACTGTATCTCAAATAAAATTACCTCATATAAAAATACTTATAAGTAATAAAAAAATGAGTCACACTATTTATATTTAAAATTTTATAATCAATACGATGTCTTATTATCTTAAAGAGTAATATATAATAGAAAACAGCTCTAGTCATAAATTATGAATAGTGCACCTAGCATAAGCCCATAATTTAATTTAATGATAAATTAAGAGAAATAGGAAGCTGAAACATAAGAATCTTCACAAGTCATGAGATCTTTCAACTAAAGAACTATATAACAAGAAGAAACATTATCTCATTAGTTAGAACCGGATATATAAATTGCACGATATTATAGTACTCAAAAATATAGGCACTGAGATAATTTAGAAAACTTGAAAATAATAATGTACAAACAGTCACAAATTCAATCCCTTGTAATGCTCAAATATGCCAAAGGCTGAAACGTGCAGACTATATTTCTCTGAAAACCATGGGGAAAAAAGTGATGTGAATGCTTTGAAAAGTTTTGATGTTCTCCCAAAACACCAAATTGTTCATTTACATCATTCCATCAACAGATCCAGTAATCAGTGCATCAAAAGAAGTTCAAGTGCATTGGAAATACACACAAGTTTAACGTAAGCTTCGTAACTAATTGCTACGAAACATTTTTCTTCAGGAACAATACACGTTCATGGCCATGTTGGAACAAAGACAGCCCTGCACTACATCAAATGCAAAGGCAGAAACAGTAAACACCAACCAATCCTTAAAAAAATGGAACCATATCGTAGTTATCACCTGAATTAGATACAACACAACAAGACGCTTCAGTAGCATCAAATATGTCCACATGTCATGTATTTGTTAATAATATTTTGTGCTTCCTTGTTACCCTTTTATTAAGTTGAGCTATAGTAATCTACTATCTTAGGGACAATGAATTCTATCAAAATCTGGCCTAATATAACATAATGTTTTTCTATATATGAAAATGGAAACTAGCTACTAAAATGGAACTGTTAGAACTAGGGCTTCATCTTTGCTCAGTCTTAATTTTCAAGAGACTGATACTTCCTGCTCTGCATCTTCACAAGCAGAGGATCCACTTGCTCCTTGCTTACTGTCCCATTCATATTTCTGCACCGGTGGCAGCTCCGACCTGCGTGAGCCAGGGCCAACTCTTCTCTTGTGTTCTAGAATATTTTGCATAGAACAGCAATTAAAATGCAAGAAAATGGAAGTCATGCTTAAATTTCATGTTGTTCAGCCCTATCGTTATTTAGAAGATGCACCATGAGTTTTACAAACACGGTCAGACCAATTGTCATCTTTTCACTCTTAACATGTGCGATTTATGTCAACAAAATGTATAAAAGTAGATGATAATGAAATCCACTAGTATGTATGGTTTGTAAATATTATAGACTGTCAAGATGGTTAGTGAGCCTAACTTAGATACTCTGGATTCTTTTTTTTTTTTTTAAGCTTTTCCTATTTATTGTTAATGCCACACTGACAGACATCTAAATTATAGGACCTAGAGATAAATTTTTAAACAACAAGGATTAAATAATAAATATGTGAAACCATAAACACCATCAAAGTAATTTATCCATGAAAATTTTAGAAGAGGAAGAATACTTTTACAGGTTATTGCCTGCCTCGTCATGGCAAGAAATTCTTCCCATTTAAATTCACGCAGTTCTCGCTTCTCTTCTTCTGGAAGCTCAAAGTTCGGCTCCCTCCCGCACATGAAAGCAGCCCTGACAACAAATAAGCAATGCACATATGCTAAACACAGAGATCATGGTATGGAAAGATGAAATTCTATTACAATCCAAAGGATAACATTTTTCGGCTTCTAGATTTCACACCTTTCTCTAAAAATTTTAAACCTCCAACAATGTCTTTCTTAATGAGGATCTAACATACTTATATGGCAGCTAGTTTAATGGTCTTTGTGATTGACCGAAGGAAAGTTGATGCAGGATTGGTGGCCATATAGAAATGACAGTGCATCATAGAAAATGATATACTCGCGTTACGATATGTAATACTTTACATATACATCCCTGCCAATCAGAAATGAGGGGAGAAGGAGAAACTCTGATGAAGATTGAATATAATACCATACAAGCTCATACACAGACAGAGATAATCAAGTAAACTTCCCAATATATCAAGCAATTTCATCAGAAATGGTTAATCAAAGGAAGAAAAAAAATCTCAAAGAAAGACATGACATGTGGCTGTTAAGAATTTAAATAAGACATTTTCAGTGTCAGTCAATGTGAGTATGAGTAGGTCTGCTGCTAGCAGATAACCAAACAGAAGCAGAAGATATGAATATTCTCAGGATGACTTGGGAAAGAGCTACTTAGGAGGCCATTGTAGGTAGCAAAAACCTACAACTCAAGGTACTACCTGTCATACAAGTGAGCAGCCTCTTCCTGGGAACTAACAGTCCCCAGGTGGATCTGTTTCTTATCCACCTTTATAGCTGCTTGCCATTTCATGTTTTTGAAATAGACGCCTCTCATGGGACATGCTTCTTGATTATGTGAATTCTTTCTCCTGTGCCGCTTTCTGCGCTTGATAGGAGGCCCTGCAAAATGAAGTCAATGAAAACCATAACCAACAAGCCAGTAGCCATAAGTATCTTACAAAATTCTTCAAGAGATGAAAACCAATTGGTTAAACAAAACTACTCCAAAACAGAACCGAGACAAGTAAACTCCCGAAACGTGTCTGCCAACTTCAGATCCACTTGCGGACTGTTGGTTATCCATGAAAATCATATGTTTCTCTGCGTGGAACATTTGAAGCCTTATGATATAGACGGATAACACAAAGTCCAAGATTGTGTGCCAGCAGGTGATTCATCATTTGCTGAAGTTGATGACACACAAACAAATGAGCTGTACAGGATATCCAATTATCCATTGGTAGATCACTGATTCGTAATAACTGATTGACCTTGCTAAGAGTTTTCTGTATTTTAGTATCTCCAAAAGCAATATTTTTAATTAAGCTGATAAACTTGTATGGGAAATCTCTTAATGATGCTTGAAGAAGCAGTCATTGATGACCACTTAAAAGGTCATACAATGGCTATCAGTTAAATAAATCAACTATACCAAATCATCTCATCAAGCATTTGTTTTCTTGTCTTTTAGAAACTCATCAACCACTGATGTTCCAGAAAACTAACAACTATACTTTTCTTCAGAGAGTTAAACGTTAAGAGAGCATTAGGAAAGTCTTGTACGTTAAGAAAAATGTCATTTGATAACTTCGATCTACAATTTCCTATGAACAGTCTGACAAATTTATCAAATTAGCCAATTTGAACATCACTTGTTGGTCGCAAATGAAAATATTACATGGTTCATTCCAAACAGAGTTCCATTGTTGCTCATTTTTCTCACGTCATAGAAGCTTCCACTGTCTACTACTTCTGGGGCGTGATATACTTTCATGTGACAATGTCATGCAATTATAGTCGAAAACATATTGATGAATATCAATACATTAAGTTTAACAAAACACATAAAAACACCTCTGATAGTGCAATAAGCAAACTACTGCTTCAGTTAATTTGTCATAAACTAAATCAGACACCCCAGGATAGGAAAAAGACATGTCTCTCAAACAACAAACCTGAAACCTGTTCACTGGGCTGCTCCTTTGATGAGCTAGAGCCCGATGCATTCGATGATCCAGGTTCTTCTTTCACAACGGTATTCTAGGAAACAAAATTAAATGAGTTCCGTAGAAGCTTCAAGCCATATAAGATATCAATAATTAAAGGATCCCAACAACAAAACTTTCTAATACTTGTCAACTTAGAAAGTATCTGTTATGATCATGTCTGTACATCAAATGCTAATTGATCCATTTACAGATGGTATGACTTATGGATTAAGATCAACATCTGTATTTCATAAAGGCATTGATTCATCATCAAGGAGTTTCTGGATTTATTCAACCAATTGAAGAAGTGGAAAAAACAAAAAATACATGAAGTTTTCATTAGCACCTTGCCTCTTTCAACAAACAGTTCAATCTTTTCCTTTCACTTTTTTCTTTTTTGGACAGCCAAGCAACTAACCCATCCTACCCAAAGGGCCCAAAAAAATCAAAATAAATAACATGAACTTCATATATTAAGTATAGTGATAGGAGCATGTAGGTTTTCATGCATGAAACTGTTATGAAAATATAATCTATTAAATCAGAACGTGTCATCCTAGGAGAGCTGTCAGTCCTAAAATTGAGCATAGAGCCTCTAATTTGTAGCCTTCTGACATTTTCTGCCATATAAATATTTTGAAATGAAGAAAGAGGATTGCTTTGTTAACTTAAAATTGCTTCCGAACTCCATGCTTCAATTGGATATGTAGCCTTGCAAGAAACTATTAGAATTATGGTTCCATTTCTAATTAGTGAGTAGTTAACCCATATGCCTCATCCAGCAAAAGAAGACATATATGATGAGATCATGGAGACCGCCAACCTCAGATGCTATCCTTTTTACCATTTTCTTTTACAATGATCAAATGGAGGACAAACCAGAGACCTCTCACTGCATACCTACCCACACCACTAGCCCGCTTCAACAAACTTTTATGTTTCCACTTTAATACTTTAAATATTTACTATTATTAATAATTGCATTCTTACACTGTCCAGGATGCTTTTGTCATCTGAGATCATAGGATTTGAATTCTTAAGTTTGGCACGCTGAATTGATTGTTCATAAGCAGTTAAATTCTCACAATACAGAGGAAGCGGAGTGACAAAGGAGCTGTTCCCTGCAAATGCCCAGTAACTGTGGTGAATAGTGTCAATTCATTCTAAAATACAACTCACCACAGAGACTCTAAACAACCCAAATCATGGTTCTCCTCCTTCCATTAGGAACAGTTCACAACAGATACAATTTTACCAACATTTACCTGAGCATAGTCCCAAAAGTCTGCGCCTTCTCAAGCTTACCATGGTTATTTCCAATATCTTAACAAGTCATTAGAGCACAATGTTTAACTCAAAAGCCTTCCTATCATACTGATCTTTTCCTTGGACACAGGAGGTGGAGTAGCTAGAACACAGTCAATAGTTTCAGGCAGATGAAAACTAAAGTTAGAGCTATAATGGAAGAAAACAATTGGAGAAAAAGATAGTAAGATATAGTAAAACTAGATGAAGAGAACATGTAATTACAAAACAATTTGCTACAAATGAGTAATGAGTAATGACTGTGCCTTCTTAAAAAGATCTACTTATAGTTTTTATAATATAAATATATGGTCTTCTCCTAGTCCAAGTACCTAAAACAAGTGAATAAATATCAGAGGAGAGCAAAGAAGGAGGAAGATGCTCATAATGAAATATCAAGAAAGAGATTTTCATACAAGGACTGCTAGCAGTAAAATTGAAGCAATAAATCAATAGTGCCCCCATGCTTAGACCGACAAAACCAAACCTATATGTATAAACAAACCATTACAGTAACAGAAAACCTGGATCATGACATGATTATAGTCTCTTTCATGTCGAATAAACCTCTACAAGAACCATAGAAATCGATAATTCAATTTGAACAAAAGCAGAAGGTATGATTAAACCTTGAAAGCTCGCGAGCGATAAGTTGATAACCTTTCTTGAGAGAGACTAAAGTTGACAAGAAGAAGTTGATATTGTAATTCACATACAATTAAAACCCCAGAGACCCGTAATATTGAATGGAATAAGAATTTGAAAACATTAACTCCGAATGTCTCTGATTTGGCAGAAGTCAACTCATTCAGCCAACCACCGTGTCAGAGGGGTGACCGGATTGACCATAAACAACATTTTGCCAGAAACACTTTCGAATTACCCGAAAGACCAAAATTCAAGAAAACAAGGAGGAGGACCAAGTTGTTTTAACTTTCAAGCCGTCAACACAGAATGGCCACGACCAAGAACAAGTAAAACCCACAGAGACAACAGAGAAAAGCACGGAGACATTGAAGAGAAGAGGCCATTGTTGGCGGTACCTGAAGAGAAAGTGTCAGATGAGCTGATGATTAATTGCTGAGAAAGCGCAGAACCCAGAAGAGAAAACCCACGAGAAGATTAGACTTTTACGGAAGAGGAAGAAGAAGGTGGTGGCGAGTATGGTCTCAATATTGTTTATTTTGTTAATTGTGGCTCATGCATCTGTCTACCACCTTTTTGTTTTTATGTCTCTCCCCCCATTGTATGTGTGGGCTGGAGAGAGAGAGAGAGAGAGGCCGTAGTGGCGAAGAAGGCGTACGATGGTGTGGAGAGAGAAAATCGAGGAGAGAGAGGGGGGATTGAACAAGAGAATGGGAACATAGTTACCGTGTGCAGTACTTCGATTTTTGTTAAATGCCAATACTACCCTTTGCGTGGCCAACAAATGCACAAGGATTTAGGTGTACGGAAGACATTGCCAATTTACCATGTTACCCTCGACATTTGAGTACTCGCATCTTCCCAAAATTTTCTAGAAGTCATATTTGGTCCAAATTCATAATTATAAAATAATGCTTTTAAGTTTTAACTCATCTAATAAGTTAATTAATAATATTTAAAATTACATGATTTTTCTATGTTTATTATCCTTCTTTAATAAGTTTTCTCATTTAAAAAAACCATTATTAATTGTAGCTCCAGTAAATGATATTTTTGAAAAACTATATTAATTATATGTTGAAAAATTTAAAATATTTTACATTTTTTAACATGATACTTAAAAGAAATGCCTTATAATATTAGAGCATAGGGCACTGGATGATTCATATAATTTTCAACTATATTATACTTAATTATTTTTTTGAAAAAATTATCATTTTATTTTTATAATTTTGACTTAGTTATAACTTAATTTTTAAATTTTAATTTATTATAGCTCAGTCTTTATAATTTTGAACTGGATGTAACTCATTCCTAAATTATAATTCTTTGCAACTCAATCTTTATAATTTTAACCATTTAAAATGTTAGACTCTAGATTTTAAAAAATAAAATTATAAAGATTAAAATTATGTTAAAGTTTAGAACTACTATTTTAAATTACTAAATCCCTTTTAATTTTTATAAATATTATAAAAATTTAAAATTTAAAATATTTTTAATATTTATATTTTTTAAATATAAGACTAATAGTTGAAATTATTAAAATTATAGAAATTGGGTTGCAAGAATTAAAGTTCAAGGAGTGAAATACAACTGAATTAAAACTATAATAACTGAATTACAATAAGTTAAAATTTAAAAGTTGAATTATAATTGAGTCAAGATTACAAGATTAAATGATTAATTTTTTATTTAAAAAAATAGTCCATTAAAATTTTAATTGTTACTACAAGGCACTTATATACTGCATTTAATAAATATATAATTGAAAAAATGTGCATTTTTAAAAAAATTAAATTTTTCGACTAGTCTTTTTAAAAGCTGTGAAATGAAATAATTACCAATACTATGTTCTTGTGTATGATTTGGAAGGAGCATATTAGAGTTGAATTCATGGAGCTCAAAACTAATTAATAGAAATGAGAAAAATAATACTCCCTCTATCTTTATATATAAAAAGTTTTTTAAAAAAAATTATTCATAAATATAAGAGGTTGTTAGCATATTTTTAATAAATAGATCATTATATTCTTATTAAATTAAAGGAGAAAATGATAATAACTCTTATTAATTTACTTTAAAAAAGATATTCATTTTTTATTTACAACAATTAAGGACAAAATTAAAATATTGATGTATTTTTAATCAGATGACTAATTTTTATTAGTTTGTGTAACTCAATTAATAATATCTTATATATAAAAACAGAAGAAATATACCATAGTTATTCATGTTTAGACATCTTTGATGCGTATTGGAATTTGAAGATTGAACAAAATCTAAGGCTGAACAGAGCCAATCTACTAACTAATGATGATAATGAACAATAATGAAAGTTCCTCCCTTTACCTTAACTCTCTTTATACTACTCCTTCCAATTTTATATATAAAGTATTTTTTAAATTTTTTTAATTTTTAAATACAAAGAGTGTCATGATATTTTTGAGTAATTAAATAATTTTGTTATTGTCTTAAAAAATAAAGGAGATATTAATTGTGTACTTTGCCCATTATCACGATGATATTAATTATGACATTATTAGGAATAAAATTAAAAAAATTATTGTTATTTTAGGTAATTTCAACCAAATAATAAATTTTTATTGATATGTAAAATTTAGTTAAAAACACTACCTTTGTGTGTGTGTGCATATATATATGAACAGAAAGAGTATAATATAGGACCTTTTTTAAAAATCTCATTTGGTTTAAAACATAAGTCATTGGATAAGTTTGTTATATATATTTTCAATTACAACCATACTTTATAATATTTCATTCAAGTTATTAATGTGGATATTTTCAATATGTTGTCATATTTAGCATCTAGCATGTTCTCTAAATGTTCAAATGTTTTATTTCTATTTATTTGTATAAGCAGAAACCTCAGTGGCATGCTGAACTTCTTTTTTCTTCTTGTAATTATATAATTTACTTTCATTTGTAAGACTTAAAAAAACTAAGTTGTTATATTTATCTCATTTGGCAAAAAAAAAAAAGTTGTTATATTTATTTCATCTAAAGATATGATTGGAAAAATGTGAAAAATTTTATAAAATAATTAATGATATAATATTAAAGAAAGAGGATATAATGGAAAAGATAATATTAAAAAAGTATCAATTAAAAAAATTTTATTTTTCTCCAAATATTTTATATTTTGAGATAGCACATCTCTCTTAAAATTGTCTAACAATATGAGACAGAAGAAATACTATTAACTGTTGACTATTTGATTATTTTTATTAAACCATGTGAGGGTTAAAATACCGTATCATTTTTTTTTTGGCCGAAACCCTATAAAAATATTGGAAGGAGTAACTTACAAGGTTGTAAATTTGTAATGGAAACTCGCATGTCACCACGAGGGCCTTGTCTTATTGCATGAAATGCATGAATAACATCCATCAACATTCATAATTGTTCATTACAAATTTCATAAAATAATTTAAAAATAAAAAAAAAACAGCCCAAATCAGGTCTAATCTACTTTTTTTTCCTTAGATGAAAAATTGAAAAATTAGGTAATGACTCCTACTACAACAATAGCACGCTTTATTCAACTAAATAAAATTAGTTAAATAAGTGCACAACATCATCATATTCTATTAACATTTAATTCTTTAAATATATATCATTTACCAAACAATATCATTCCGGTACTTTCTTGAATGTTCTACTTAGCCTCCCTTACCATTCTTAGAGGATTAACGAATATTTGCTCAAATTTTTTATCAATGCTTGACTTTCTTTGTATATTTTGCAA
The DNA here is from genome assembly GCF_029017545.1 of Prosopis cineraria. NCBI lineage: Eukaryota > Viridiplantae > Streptophyta > Magnoliopsida > Fabales > Fabaceae > Prosopis > Prosopis cineraria. Next base: position 14,512 of record NW_026556365.1, read on the forward strand.
ATTACCGTAAACAATTTTTTATCACATTATTTTTAACGGGTTACTTATGAATAATACAACTTCCTTTTAATTATATATATTGATATATTGATGTGATTAATATATTGAGAAGAGTTGCATTTTCATAATTTGTGAATTGTTAACTTGATGACTTTTTAGGTTAAGAAAAAGAGATGACCTAATTGTTGTCTCTTGCGCGCAGGGAAATTCACGTTTTGGTCTTTGCTTAAAATTTGAAACACAATGTTAATTTAGTGTATTTTTTATTTTTAGTTATCAATCTGGAAAGGATTACGTTCATGGAACTAAAGTATAGAAAAAAAGGGTAAAAATATTTACAAAATAGTCAATCACGGGCATTCAGTATCCTAAAGTGACGAAAAGGGCAAAAATATCCACATTACATGGATGGATGTAAAAGTAATTAGACTGTTAACTTTGACCTAACACTGTTAACTTTGACCATTAAATACTGACTGTACATGCCACGTGTCAGTCTTTGTTGACGTTGACAAAAAAAGAGGACAAAAATACCCACAAAGTCATCGACCAAGAGCAAAAATACCCGTAACGTTACTAGAGTTGGTGCAAAAGTGACCAATACATTCAATCCCTTAAATGTTAACTGTTTAGTTAACTCCTAAGCAAAAGTTGACTATTTTTTCACTAGTGTAAACAAAAATTATTCCAAGATAAATTTTTACGGACGTTGATCAATCATTATATGAGTATCTATAATATTACTTTCATAGGTGCAATGTGACTAATCCATCAAAATCAATGTCATATGGTTTCTTTTCATTATCACACATCTCGCCTCCTTCCTTTCTCCCCATCCACTCATTTTTCTGTCTGCAAAACCTGATATTTAAAATAGTGAAATAGGTGGTTCAAAATCGAAGATCGACACTAAGCACATCTAGCTTAAGAATATTGTCACAACCTTAAGCAATTACATTCACGATAGATTCAAAATTTTCAAATGATTTTCACCACTGCTGTAAAGAAACAAGCAATTTAATTTGATATTCAGTCAAAATAACATTTTCTCACATGATATTTATACAATAATCGATTAACTTCTAGAGAATTTTATCTAAAAATATTTTTTGTCCACATCAATGAAAAAATAGTGAATTTTTACTTAGGTGTTAACTAAACGGTCAACATTTAAGGAATTGGATAGATTGATCACTTTTGCATCTACTCTAATGGCGTTATAGGGTATTTTTGCTCCTGGGTGATAATTTTGTGGGTATTTTTTCTCCTTTTTTAGTCTACGTTAGCAAAAACTGACACGTAGCATGCACAGTTAGCATTTAATAATTAAAGTTAATGGTGTTAGGTCAAAATTAACAATCTAATTACTTTTACACTTATCCATGTAACGTTATGAATATTTTTACTCTTGTTATCACTTTAAGATATTAAATGTCTATGACTGACTACTTTATAAGTATTTTCATTCTTTTACCCAAAAAAAAATTACATCAAATAACACTTTAAAAAAAAATCAAAAACTTGGGTGATGATAGGCCGCGCTACATTGTAGCTGAGGGAGACAAATGTATCCGTCAAGCTTAAAGAAAATTACAATAAAGGTATTCATGCATTCTAATATTTTACACTTCTTAATTCAATTTTAAAAAATTTTGGGTTCAAATTTTTTTAATTATTTTTAAATTATTAATTTTAGCACTAGATCAAGATTCTGATACAGTCAGTGACGGTGACTTTCAAGAAATTTGGGATTATATATTGTTTTTAGTGGGATATATCATCCAATTTTCATGCCAAGATTTTTTTGAAGAATTATTATTGAGACCGACAAGGCCTACAGGTAATAAGGAAAAAATGAAAATATGTATTGTCGGTTAGTGGATTGGAATTCAATGCGTAAGGGGATTCTTCAAGACAATGAAACACGTCCACACACACACACGCATGATGAAAGCACATACGAGATTTGGGGTTCAGTGAAAGACCTGTGCTACTTCTTGTGGCGCAAGGATAACATTATTTCAAATAGAATTGTCTTCTATTACAATCAATAATTTAAAAATTGAAACAAATTAAGTGATCAAATTATCTAATGATTAGATTTAAATTAAAAAATTATTTTTATAATTGACCCACATTGAATTGAAGTTGAACCATGAGTAAGCCAAAAACTAAAGTTTAACCAAAAACTGAAGCAGTTTTTAAAAAATTAAATAATTATAAACATAATATTAAAAAAAGTTTAAAATTTTAAAAAGCTAAAAAAATTCAAAAATTAAATTATACTAAAATTCAATTTTTTTTATAATTCATATGTATAAAATAGGATTTGAGATTATTTTTCTATAAAAATATTGATAATTATATATACAAATATAAATACTTTTAAATCTATTCATCTATAATTTAATTAAAATTTACCTATATTTGATAAGTTATAAAATTATAATTTCTAATATTATTAATTTACAGTTATGTTATATCATTTTATTAACATATTATAATTTTTTTTTCATATTTATTTTATATACACATTTAATATTATTTTTTAATTAGTACGTTACCAGTTAGACTATTGATTTAACTCGATTGAACCATGTGGATAGTGAATCGCTTGCTTTTTTGATTCAATGTCTGATTCACTGTTAAAAACATTGAGTGTAATAATATTAATGACGACGATGATGATAATTCCTTTCATGTATAATTTAAAATATTTTTTAAAAGCTTTACTTGGTATAAAATATTGGTTATTAAGTAATTCTTATAATTTTTTTAGGATTAAGGATAAAAAAATCCCTGAAATGTATACAAAATATCATAAATAATTATAAATTCAATTAAGACTTATTTATATCTCTCAATCACAAAAAAAATTTGTTTTACTACCCTGCCATTCCTTCTGTTTATTTTTTTACTAATGGGGCCCACTTTTAAAGTTTTTTAATATTTGTTATTATAAAATATTGTATAATGAACCCCACGTCACTTTGTTTTATATATTTTTTATCCTCTCGTTCTCTCTCTTCTCCCCCTCCCGCTCCCCCACATTAGACTAGGGATCTATTTGGTTGGGGGGAGGGGAGCGGAGGGGAGGGCTCCCCTCCCCTCCCCTCATTTACTTAGGAGGAGGGGAGCCTCTCCCCTCCCCTCCTTTAATTAGGAGGACTCCCTTCTAAAGCCTTCCCTCTAAATTAGAAGGAACTCTCCTCTCCTTTTTTTAAACTAAAAAGGCTCTAAAAAATTATATTCTACTAATATTGACTCTCCCCTCTCTCTCCTATCCCCTATTTCCTCATTCTTCATCAATCCCCATCATCATCTTCCTCTTCTTGACTCTCCCCTCTCTCTCCTATCCCCCATTTCCTCATTCTTCATCAATCCCCATCATCATCTTCCTCCTCTGCAACATTTGATGTCACTCTCAGTTGCGTTATCCTTGTCCAAATATGCATGTTCCCCTCTCTCCCCTCCCCCTCTCTCTGCAACTCTCATATGCTCTTCCTCATCTTCTTCTTGACTCTCTCGCAGCAACTCCCGATGGCCTCCCTCCCTCAGACGCCGACGCCGACGCAACACACCCCTTCTCTCTGCAAGCCCACTGGCACCACTTGCTTCAACCCCTTCCTCAAGCACCGTCACCTTCCTACTCTCTGTCTTCATCATCAGCCCATCAAATCCTTTACTGCTCCTTCTTCTTCCTTCACCACTTGCTTGAATGACAAAGACACGAGTTGCATGCATTGTATATATGTATATGTATATATATATATATATAATATTTGTGTGTGTGAGAGAGGATGTCAGAGAAGTGACCTAGCGAAATCCCTGCCCTTGTGAAAGCTTCTAACGCTGGAGTTCTTGCTACTAGTTAACAAGCTTGTGCCAATCCATGTGAACGGGAAGGGTTGAGAATTGAAGATGGGGGAGAAGAGAGGGGGAGGTCGACTACACTGAGGTGCAGATGATCTCTATTCCTTGCTCATGTCGATAAAGAGATGGAGGGAGAGAGAGGAGACGAGAATGGACGACGGGGGAGAAGAGAGAGGGGGAAAGTGGTGGCGACAGATATGTAGAGGAGCGGAGAAGGCGACGAAGTGGGGGGTGAAGTTTGGAGTTGCGGTTGCGGAGAAGAAGATAGGAGAGAGAATGTGGGAATAAAAAATATTAAAAAATTGTGAGTCCCACTAATTATAAACAGACGTTCAATATATTTAAGTGAAGATGATGAAAAATAAAATCGTTTAAAGTTAAGATATATAAATAATCTTTAATTAAGTTATAATTATTTACAACTTTTCATATATATTTCAGCAATATTTTTATCCTTAACTCCTTTTTTTTATCAACTATACTATACTATTACCATACTTTATTTTTTATTTCTTTTGCAAAAATGATTTTTTGAAATTTCAAGTGTAATTATTAGATCACTTTAATAGGGTATTCAACGTAAGGTATAATTTAAAAATTTTATAATTTTTTTAAAAAATTAAATAATTATTTTTTTAGAATTGTAAATTGATTATTAATTATTAATTATTAATATCATACTAGCAGAGGGAGCATTTTAATAGCGCGGCAACACATGTTGCCCAATATCTTAATGATTGTGGGAGGTTAGTTATCTTTATTTATGCCATTACATAATTAGAAATTTTTCAAAACAAATAAGAAATTTATAGCTTGTTTATTTTGTTCCTTTCTTAAAAAAATTATAAATCAATTTTTTAAAGATTAAACTTTAAACCAAAATTAAAAGAAAATCTATTCAATTATGTTAATTAAAAAATCAACTTATAGTAATAACTGTCAATGATTAATTGTAATGGTTTATCTCATGATAGTGACTGGTCATAAATAACTGTAGTTATTAATAATCAAAAAAACGAAAACAATTCGATGATGTTTTTATTTTTTTTTTTTTTTAAAAAAAAAGAAAAAAGTTTTTAAAATATTTGAATTTAAAACATTTACTCAAACAAATTTTTTAAAATTTTAAAAACAGATAAATGATTTTTGAAAATAGAAATCAAAAGGCCCTTAATTTTTGTGTCTCGTGAAGGAAGGAGAAGGGTAATTATGGAATAAGAGGGACGGCAAGAGAAGGAGGAGGAAGGAAGGGACATAAGGGTAAATAAGGACAAAGGAGGGGGCAGGAGAGGGGAGAGGGGAAGGCGTTGGGTGGTTGGTAGAGAAGGGAGGGCGGGCACCGACGAAACGGTGATTGGATGGACGGCCTCATAACTCCAATTGGATAACGTCCCGCCAACCCCTTCCCCACTTTTTGTTTTATTCTCTTCTTAGTCACAAAAAAGGTGGGCTCAATCCCACGTCTTGGTTCTTCAAGCTCAAATTACCTCTTGCAGCTCTATTTCATTATAAATTAATTACCTAATAAAATCTTTACATTCATCCAACATGCTTTACACTATACGAGTCATTCACTTACCTATCAAAGCCACTTCTAATATATAGTCCCTCCTTTCAAAAATATATTCTATCAAGTTTGAATTATAAGGCGTTTTTCTTTAAATATTTGTGATGTGTTTTTACTTGAGAGTGCTAGAGGAACATATTCTCAAACAACGCAATCAACCTTGTGAGTTCTCGAGATTCTTTAATGCAATTTTCCTAGATGTGAATGCTTAAAATTAAAGGAAATGAATAAATAAAAAATGGAGAAAAATGGGATGTAAGGTTACACTAATCCATCATTATCTTCCAAAGCTAATGTATTCATAGGGCTAACCTAATTGAATTATCAGGTTTGCAACATTTTAAGGGTGGAATCCCTAGTTTTCATGATTTTTAAAATGCTCTAATATATTATTACAAGTTAAAAATCAAGGTAAAAAATATATACAAAAGCATGTGATTTTAAAAATATTTGAAGCATTTGCAAGTAGAATGGAAAATAACTTTTCAACATATCAACATAGGGATGCACCATAGCACACCATCCTCTACGCCTTGCACTAGGGCTGTGCATGGGCAGGGTCGGGTAGGGTAGCCCCTTAACCCGATGCCCTGCCCTAAATGTTTTTGGGCAAGCAAACTAAGCCCGAAACCCGACCCTACCCGAAAAATGCCCGACTTTGGAAGGGTCGGGCGGGTAGGGTCGGGCAGGGATCGGGCTCATCGGGCAGGGTCTCTAGCCTTGCCCAGAAATTCATCATGAAAAAGTCTAAAACAATATACTACACACCTAGTAGACACTAGACAATATAAAATGATATTCCACCACCAACAACAATAAAGGAAGTCAAAAATAGAAGATAAACATAACATGATAAAATTCATCATAACACAAAGAGATTTCTCTAATAATTCAAATATGGTCCAGTCATCCATAAACAAAAATAGCCTTTTAAAAGGCCATAGATCTATCTTCCACAAACATCAACCATCAAGCTATCAAGCCATCAACCATCACCACAATAAGTTTTCAAAAGCCACAAGTCAAATAGTCTAATAATTCAAAGTTCAAACATAAAATTAATCCTAAAAAAATCCAACATAAACTAGACAAATTAAGTTGCCAATGCCTATTTGGCCATTCCTCCTAAGGTTGAAGCTGAACTACTGAACCATCACATCAAGAACCTGAAATAAAACAATAAGAAGAATTAAATTATATGACAATTTATAATAGAAAAAATAAATTAATTTAACAAAACTACCATATTGAGCATTCAAGCAACAATCTTTGTCCCTCTTTCAACCATCCACAGTCATAGTATCATAGTGATCTCCTTCAATGATAGTAGTTACTTCTAAAGGAAAAAGAAATCAAATTAAAAATATGTCCAACACTGTACAATAGCTAAAATCAATATTCATAGCATAGAAAAATACAGAAAAAAATTAAATTAAATTAAAAATATTACCAGATTGAACAACATGATTTGTCTCTTCAAAGTTGTCAAATTCACGCAACTTATTAGCAAGTTCAGTGAGAGATGTTCCAGGTAAGAGCCAGTTTTGAGCACAAATCAATGCTTCAGTCATTCGAGGAGATAGTGAACTCCTATATTAATCAACTACTCGCCCTCTGGTGCTAAAAGCAGATTCAGATGCGACCGTTGACACTGGAATAGCCAACACATCTTTGGCCATAAGAGAAAGAATTTTATATGTAGATGCATTTGCCTTCCACCATGACAAGATATCAAACACTGTACCAGAACCAGAAACGATCTCAAGATTAGCTGCAAGATATTTGTCCAACTCTGTCTGATCATCATTGGAAGTCTTCTGCTTTTGTGACTCCAGCCATAGAACACCAGGGTCATTATCATCATCTAAAGAGTCATCCTCTAATGAAATCACCCCTGATGGTGTAGATGAAGAGGGGATACTTGATTCCAAACTTACTCCAGCTGAATACTCATTATACAAATGATACAAGCAATCTTTCACCCTCATTTTCATAGCTGCACATACATCTGAATCAATGTAAAGCTGCTCAAAAACATGATTCACATAAGCCAATTTGTATCGAGGGTCTAAAATTACAGCAACCATCAATAAAGGATTCATATTATCAGTTTGACCCCAATACTTCTCATATTTTGTTTGCATGCTAAGGCTCATGTCCCCAAGGAGAGGATCAGCATTCAATATATTTTTTTGCAACAAATTCTGCACACGTGCAATTTGATGGAAGCATGTGTTAGATGTCACGTTCAATGTAGAAGAAAACATCAATGTGATATCATAAAAAACCTTCAAAAACTTGAGGAAGATACGGGCTCTACTCCAATCCCTTTCCTTAGGATATTCACGTCTACATAAACGGCCGATTGGGTCACGCTTAGAGATACGCTCATCCTCCTCATTAATTTTAAAGTGAGCATGATATTCATCATCTTCGTCATGCATTCTTTCAAACACTTTTTCAAACTTCAAAGCAGATTCAAGCATCAAATAAGTAGAATTCTATCGTGTAGAAACATCTAAGCATACAAGGCTTTTAGTGTCCAATTTCTCTCCATCAGCCCAACTTTTAAATTTAAGAAACCTAGAAGGAGAGGAACGGACATACCTTACAGCATTTCTAATGGAATCAAAGCTCTCCTTTAACTCCTTCAAGCCTTCATTCACCACTAAATTCAACACATGAGCACAGCACCTCAATTGTAAGTACTCGCCATCACATACTAACCCCTTCCAAGCCTTAATCCTCCTCTTTAAGTATGCTAAAGCTGTGTCATTAGCTGTTGCATTATACATAGTTATTGTGAATACCTTATCAATTTCCCAATCTAACAAACACTTCTCAATTGTCTTTCCTATTGTTTCACCTCTGTGATTTTCAATCATACAAAAATTCAGAATTCTCTTATGAAGTTTCCACTCAGGGTCAATAAAATGTGTAGTCACACACATGTAGTTGAAGTTTTGATTGGATGTCCAGCAGTCGGTAGTAATACAAACACGATGAGCACACTTCTTTAAAGCCTTCTTTAATAGCTTCATTTCTCCAAGAAATAACTGCCAACAATCCCTTGTCACAGTTGTTCTTGTAGGAATTGGAAATCTGGGTTCTAATTCATGCATCAATTTTCTAAATCCTTCCTTCTCAACAATCCTAAAAGGCTGCTCATCTGTAATTATAAATTCAGCAAGTGCTCTTCGACATCTCTTCTCATTATATGTGTGAGGAATCAAGCCTCTTCCTTGTCCTTGCATGCTTGCCCCTCCTTGTGACACATAATTCAGCATTGATTGCTTATTGTCTGTTGTGGCTTTGTGTGGGTTCTTGGGACATTTAGGTATGTGCCTTTTCAAGGAATTTGTCCCATGCTTAATTGGGTCACAGGCATATGTGGTGTGGCAATATTTGCAAGCCGCTCTATACTCCCCATTTGTCTCTTCTAATGGCAATCTAAAAAAAAATTCCCAAACTTGTGATGATTTTGGTGTCCTCTTTTCAGGTTCTTTTCTCTTTTGACCCTTACACTCTGCTTCCTGAGGGGCTTTTGCAGTGGTACTAATAGGAGGTAGAGGAGGTAATGAAGATGAAGGCATTGGAAGAGGTGCAATTGAATCAGGATTAGTCCCACTTTCATCTTGGGGAGAGGGTATAGTCATAGGTGTGAATGGAGTAAGGTTAGCATTAGGACCCGTGGGAGTGGAACCAGGACTGTCGTGTGCTACATGTGAAGGAGTAGAAGCAGAATTTTGTTCTATTTTTGTGGCCTAACAAATAATTTCATTAAACTAAAAACAGAACTAGCACAAGAGTAGGCCAGCATATCGATGAACCATTAAAAAACCAGCAGAAAAATTAAAATCGTTTTCAATTTAATCAAAACAAAATAAAAACAGAGATCTCACAAAGAAAAGAAACAATCCAGCAGCAATGATACTTGAGCTTCGAATAGAGAGAGTGAAAGCGAACAGCTTCGAACAGAGAGAGTGAAAGAGAAGAACAGGTATGAAGAGAAAAGACCATTTACCTAAGCCTTGAGGAGACGAGTTGAATCAATTGATGAACTCGAGTGCGATGAGACGAATGATTCTGAACTCTAAAGCTGCTAACCCGAGTCCAAGATAGAGGAAGCTCTGAACTCTGAAGTTGCCAATGCCAGACGAAGGAAGCTCGAAAAGATCAAGGGACAGAGAGCGATGCCGGAGATGCGATTGAGAGAGAGGGACAGAGAGCGACGTCGGAATATGATCGAGATAGCAGAATGGAGAGTAACGCTGGAGATGAAATCAGATTCAGTGGCTGTGCGAGTAATCGAGTATGCAGCTGTGAGCAGGCGAGCAAGGCTGTGAGCACTGAGCACCGAGCAGGCGAGCAAGGCTGTGAGCACCGAGCAGGCAAGCAAGGTAGGGTTAGGGAAGTTCGGCTGTGACTGTGAGCACCGGCTGCACTATTTGTTCTCAATCTGAATCTATTGAAAATAGGAGTGACCGAGTGAGAGAATTGAGACTTAGGGTTATAATATTTTCATTTCCATTCATGCCCCTCACCAATTTAACAAATTACATAATATATTAATATTTTTATTAAAATATATATATATATACCTCGGGTCGGGCAGGGTCAATTGGTTGGATACCTTAACCCTAAACCCTGCCCAACCCGAATTTCGGGCTCAGCCCGACCATGCCCAATCAGTACTGGGCACATTGTTTAGGGCTCGGGTCGGGCATATTTAACTCGGGTCGGGTCGGGCATTACGGGCATATGGGCAGCTTGCACAGGCCTACCTTGCACTATGACGTATTGTATGAATTTAACAGTAATTTTATTGTCAAATGATAGCTTTCAAGGCGAATTTCAACTCATTCCATTTCTCCTTTTAATGCTTGATTAAGGTGATTTAGATGTCTATAGAAAGTTTTATTCAAACTTTAACTAATAACATTGGTTTACTCATATACCATATCTCATTAAAGAATTGGACACCCATTTGCAAACTCTTTTTTCAAACTCATAAACACATCAGGGTATCCCATTTCGTTTTCAAGTGTCAAAGCTTATACATGCCTCTTAGACTACACTCAATAGATTATATAGAACTGGTGCAATACACCACAACAGTTCAATCACACATATAACACATTTTCATTGCTTAATTCCTTAATCACAAAAATATAAAGGAGAGCTAAATTACTATGGTAATCATATTTCTCTTTTACAATGATTCACAACATAATATCATATTTACACAAATATTTTGGCCCTATTTAGACATTAATATTTAATGTACAAATACCCTAGGGCTTATAATATGCTAGTTAATTAAAAACATCAAATAGTACAAGTAATCAATACATTGCACTTTTAGTTGGAAAATTATGAATCAAAAAACACATAATAAAATCTGCGAGAGGCCTATAATTAGGATTTATCATAATCCTATGCCTCAAGTCATTTTTCCTGATCCTAATCCAATGAACTAGCCCTTATAATATTAAGAGCAATATTTTTAAAATCAGACTGGATATTAAATTAAAAATGCTAATAGTTTATGGTTTGCATGTTCCAACCAGGATGGACCAATAGTTAAATTGATAACATAATAATTAAATAAAGATAATATTAAATGTATGTATAAAATAAATATAAGAAAAAAATCTATAGTGTGTTAATAAAATGATATAACATGATAGTAAATTAATAATATTGTAAATTATAATTTTATAATTTGTCAAATATAGGTAAATCTTGATTAAATTAGATATGAGTAGACTCAAAAATATGTATATTTATATCTATAACTGTCAATAGTTTTATAAAAAGATGGTTTTAAATCATATTTTATACATGTAAATTATTCAAAAATAAATGACTTTTAGTAGGATCTAATTTTTAAATTTTTTTTATTTTTTTAAATTTCTAAGCTTTTTTTTAATATTATGTTTAAAACCACTTTGATTTTCAATTCAAATTTGATTTTCAGCTTAATAGCAGCTCAACTCCTATCCACTTTGGCTCAATTATAAAAATAATTTTTTAGTCCAAATTGAGTAGTTCAGTTTGATTTTTAAATCATTATTGAAAAGAGAAGGGAGAGTATAAGCACTCAGTAATCAAGGTAAATATAGCCTATACAATTGCATGTCAATCAATTATAATGATGCAATGGCAAATAAAAATTTTATAAGGTTATGTTCATTTCACAAGTTATTCCAAACCATAAAACTAACAACCATGTAGCCAAGTGCATTTTTAAGTTTTATTTCACATTTACAATATATGTCAAATTTCACAAGGGAGCACAATACTAACAATCATGTATCCTTATCATAATTATGAGAATTACAATAATAACAATCATGTAGTCATATAATTATTACATGATCAATGCCATCGTTATACCTTATTGATACTTCTGACATGAAACCGATGGCTATTTGGTGGGCTATGCCCATAAACTCAGACTACCTAAGCCTTTTACTTGTGAGAAGCTGCTCGGTCAAGGGTACTATACAATCTACACTCACTTATAAGATATAATTTTTTCTAATAATAACAACCATGGGGTGTCGTACCCTACATCTAGTCTCCTCATGAACTAATGAAGACTAGTTAAGTTTGAGTCTCTTAATGAACAAGTGGGACAATTCCTCAACAAATAGTAAAACAATGGCTATTTCTCGATTTCAATGGTTAGTGACCTAGCTAGGTTTCAATTTTAATGATAAGTAATCAATACCATGTGAATTTTATCGCCACTCATCTCCCTAAACGAACTCTCCTCATAAAAGATCATCCTATGCACATAACATCAACATATAGGATGCAATTTTATTAACATCAATCTCACCATATCATGCTTATGACTTTCATAAATGCAATCATGCTCAACACATAAATTAGTTCACAATTTTTCCTTTTTACTATGATCATATATATATGCATATCATTTTCATCAATTCAAAGTATATCCTTACACATGTCTCATAAACTTATCAAATTTCCATAATTTGCATAAAAAATAAGTTATAATTATCATGCGGTTTTCAAACAAATTCTTTCCACATATAATCAACTAAACAAGCAAACATACAAGCTAAATTTTTTTCAATTATCTCAAATTTTTGAGAGATTAAAAGTTCACCCCTCAAAATAAATTCTTCCAAGCTTTACTTGGATCAAATGGTGCCGAATGGTGATTAAGCTACAATTGATCACATCAACTGTTATTAATATCTTTATTAGGATAATTGACAACACCTAACTTAACATCCCAAAGTTCTCAAACTCTCACATATAAGCATAATCATTGAGATAATTAGTTCCCTTTTACTCACATTAGCTTCATTAAACTTCTATACTACAATTTATGGAATTTAACTCCTCTAAATAACCTCATTTATGGCTATTTTTGGTTATTAATGGCCTTCCAACTACTAAAACTCACAAAGCCATAAATACAAAGTTTAAATAACTTAAACAACTCTCATTAACTCTATTTAAGTTAATGAATTTTAAGCCATAACATCTATAAAACAAAAATTATCTTTACTAAACAAACCATAACTCAAAACTTTAAGAAAAATGGAAAAGAAAGGAAGGAAGAAGCTTGGTATACTAACCTTAGGTTTAATCAAGTTTTAAATTACTCCTAATAGAGCTCCACATGCCTTCTTCATCTTCCTTTTAGTTTCTTTCTATTTTTTAAGCTGATTCACGCTCTTTTTACTATCAAAATTTAACCATAAGGTACAAAGAGCTCTATTTCACCCTTTAATGACTCGTGCGCCATGACACAAGACGTGTGTGTCGCGGCAAGTGACATAAGACGTGGCTCTTTCCTTTGTTTTTCTCCCTTCTTAAAGTCCAAATGTCCCAACTCCACTCTCAACCCAATCTTAAGGCTGAAATCGCAATCCAAAACATTTGTTAGAACTCTTTAACCACATATCACATTAAATTACTTAATTACCCTCATTTAACTTAAGTAAATCAAGGTTAATTTTTCAAAGTGTTACATAGAAGACTTGCATGGTGAGTGTAGATATAATATTGATAATGATATAAGAAAAATTATAGAAAATATATGATAAAAAATAAAAAAAAGGGCACTAGCGTGCTATTACTATCATTCAGCCAAGAGTTGATGCTTCATGTTGCTAGAGAATTCACTGTTCTCTATTAAATATGCGATGTTCTAAGAGAACTACGTCAAATTTGTTAAAAGGAAGAAACATATGGTTTTGTCAAACCAAGTTTTGAAGCAATTGAAATGCTTCTAAGTTTATTAGAGTTGGAATTGTTCAAAAGACTGAAGAGAGCTTGTATATGTAGCTTGCTTTCCCTTTTATAGGCACATGGTGACAATGTCCCTTGGCTCCCTCCACCTTTCACTTTTTAGGCCCATTATTTGCAGGTACTCTTAAAGTTTCTCCACTCTTGCCTCCTTGTCAAAGTGGTGCGTTGATGGTTTTCAACTCCCATGACTTCTCTCCTTCTACACGACCTAGTTGGGTTTAGACCAAATTTACTATTTTTAGCCCAAATAGTTGGGCTCAGAGCAAAATTCACATTTTAGCCTAAGCACCAACTAAACCTTGATCCAAAACATAATATACTTAGTATGTTTAGAAATTCCTTTTCTTCTCTTACCTTTATATTTATTAACTTGATTTTTTGGGTATAGCATGGGAATTTAACACTTCCTTCTCACTTTTCATAATAATAAGAAAAATATTAGTGGTTAGCTTTTATATTCTCTTGCTAATTTAATTCATTTGGTAGTTGGAGCTAAGGGTAAAAAGAAAAAATTATGATATATTTTTTATAAGAATAAAGATATAATTAAATTTCATTTGTATATGGATTATAATTGAAACCTATTTACAATTTGAATCGGAAGAATTAATATATTTTTAATTGAGTTACACCCCAACAAGTTGTTTACAAATCTCCCAGTTGGAGTGCTTACGTCTCTTCCAAAATTCCATAATCAAATAGGGTTTGAAAGTTTGCATAGAAAGTTCAATTTTCTAACAAATTAAATATGTTTCAAGACTTTGAATGATGGGAATATTTATTTGAATATATACAATATGTTTGATACTTTGATTTCATGTTGGGAATCATTCAAACAATAGTTGTAGTGGCTTTTAACATAAAACCTGATGCAGATTATCAAAACTTATTTGAATTATAAGAGTCACTGTATATAAATAACAATAAAGGAAATATTTAATGTAAAAATAAGATCTAACCTTTCTTTTTTCACCCCTTTGTGTGCACTCAGGTTGTTCTGAATGCATGATCATAGAAAATCTCATATCAATTCAGTAGCTAATGAAGCTTTCTTAATGATCTCGTGATTGTTCAATTAAACAAAGGAAAAATTATAAAGAGGCTTCAAAAAAAGAATTTAATTACTAATAAATTCCATTTTCAGTAGGATTCACGCGTTAGTCTCTAATATATTTTTTTGATAGAGGGGATCCATTAATATTTAAATTTTTATCCAGGATCTATTTATAATTTTTCTTGAATAAAAAAAAATCAATGCTGTCAAAGTTTATATATGAAAGCTCTTTCCCCTCCTTTCACACTCTCAATCAACAATTCAACATGCAATAGAATAGTGGCATGTTTGGTAGGAGGTAATTGAAAGGTGAGAAATAGAAGTGGAAGTAAAACTCAAAATTTATCCCCTAAGATTGGTATGAAAAGGCTTTTTTAAGAAATGAATTTCACCGAAAAAAAATTTATTCTATTTTCATTTGCATACCGAACACTTTTTTAAACATTATTTTTATTTTTATTTGTGCTTTCACTTTTACTTTTATTTTTACTTCTACTTTTATAAAAACTTTTTCTTTATATCAAATAAGGCACATGAGTTTTTCAAGATATCTTTAATTTCTTTTAAAATTAAAGCCAGGATTCCTTTATAGAGTTCTACTTAATCCAACCAATCATAATCATTTTTGAAAAGCACTTACATACCGACAACTAACAAAATCTCTACATTCATAGTAAAATTTGATCCGACAATCATAAATTTTTATTAACTAAATCAATCTTTGCTAACTCAGCTTTTTCAATTTAAACTCCAACTTTCAAGGAATTATATGTATGTAAGAGAGAGAGAGAGAGCTCGCTTTCTTTATAATTTTTATAATGCAAAATCTTGTGTTTAAATAGTTAATTCCTCTCCTATTAGGATGAATACATTTTGATATTTATTACATTTTTTAATTTGTAAATAATAACCTTAAAAATAAATACTAGAATGAAGAGAGGGAAGGATTTGAATTTAGTGAGTGATGTTAGTCTACTCACTCAATGAGCATCTCAATTATAACTATTGAATTTTATAAATACTTAAAAATTATCAAAATACATCTTCCCTTAAAAATTTATAACAATTCTCATGCTTGAAGTATTTTTTTATATATAC
Organism: Prosopis cineraria; assembly: GCF_029017545.1. Taxonomy (NCBI): domain Eukaryota; kingdom Viridiplantae; phylum Streptophyta; class Magnoliopsida; order Fabales; family Fabaceae; genus Prosopis; species Prosopis cineraria. The sequence continues at coordinate 30,399 of NW_026556365.1, forward strand.
TGTAGCTTTCAAAAATTTAAAATTTAATGCCTTTTAAATATTATATAATAAATTATTTTATAATCATTCAATCAATTATCATCATATTACTTGAAATATTAATTGAATGAGCTGGTGAAGAAAATAGAAGAGTAAAAAAGACAGAGCAACAGAAGAAGCGGCGTGAATAAATGGTGGTAGGAATATTATGAGGGAGACAGAAAAGTGGGGCCACGTGGCTGGCATCCACAGAAAAAGCAACAGTGAGGTTCATGCGGCCCCCTGCTTCCACTGCTAGAACCTGAATGCCTTTTGGGCTTTTCGCGTTCAATTAACACGTGCTTCCTGTTACAATATTTTTAAAAATAAAGAGAAATTTTTTAAAAAGTGATTTTTTTTAAACAAATAAAGGAATTTTTGTGGAGGGTTGATCTAGGGAGCTATAATCAAAATATTGAAAACAACATCAGTTATTAAATCAATTAATATGAAAAATTAAAAGTTAGAAATTAAGGGTTCAATGAGAGTCAAATTGATAATAATAAAATAATATAATTTAAATAAAAATATATTTATTTATATCGAAGTCTTGATATTTTATAGTGACACACAACAATAATTCTAAAAATAATAAAACACAATAATATTTCTATATTTTTTTTAAAAAAATAAGGTCAATTAAATAATAAGATATTTTTCTTGCGCCTACCATCTCCTCATCTAAAATCTTCATGTTAACGGGTATGACTTTTCCATGCTTGTGTCTCCTACTATCACGTCAAAAATGGATGTATGGCATATGTTGTGTGCATATTAATTACAGGCACAAACATGGAAATATACAATGGGTTTTTTGCATAACCAAATTTTCTAGCTTTTTATCCTCTCTCTCTCTCTCTCTTTTTTTTGGGGAATCACACTATGGTGTTTTCTTTCTTTCTTTCTTGTTCATCTCCTTCCCTCTTCTTTCTTCATCTTCTTTCTTCATCTTCTTCTCTTCTTCCATCTTCTTTTGCTGGGTAAGCAGATAAGCAGCACCAAGAGACACAGTGTGAGACAAGCAATTGCTCGAGGACGACGGACGGGGCCCAAGAAGATATTGAGAGGACAGAGGAGAGAACAGAAGCACAAGAGGAAGATCGAAGAACTCAATCTTTTCGTTTAAGGCTTCAGGCTTCTGCATTCTTCTGCTACGTTTCAGACTTTCAATAATTTTTTTTTATTTTTGTAGTTTCTAAAAGTCAGAATATTAAAGAAAATCAACCCGCCCAGCTTGCTTAAACCGTATTTGGATGGGTTGCTCTAGGTTAATCTTGAGTCAATTGAGTTAACTTAAGCTGCATGGAAATGAAAATATGGACTAGACACATATGGCTAAGTTGCTAGTTTACTAATTCCATCTGATTTTAAAAACAAATGGTTATAATCACTAAAGTAATGTTTCTTTCATTTTTAAAGATTACTTTGAAAAGTTATAAAACTAAAAGATGTTACTTGATAAAATAAAATATTATAATTTCATTTCATGTAAACTCTACATATTAAAAGAATATTACTTTTTATAAAAAATTATATAAAGAACTCTTGTCGAACATTTTTTCTATATCAAATTATAAGACAATTTAAATAAATTACACGTATCAATACAATTCAATAATGATACTTTACAAACTTTCTTTTTTAAAATAAATTTATAAACTTTTAAAAATAATTTTATACATTTAATCATTACACTATAATATTATTTTAATTTTCTCTTAACTTGAAGGGTAATGTTGGAACAATATCATTAATGTCAAATTATCTAATATTTTAAGATAACAAAATACCTCTATAATTGTTTTATAATTTGAGACGAGGAGAGAATATTAATTATTAAACTATGTTGATTTATAAGATTATGACTTTTACCTAAGTTTGGATGAGGAGAAAAGTAGTGAGAAGAAAAAATTGGGACGGGAGCAGGAAACTCCCAAAAATAATAAAATTTTGGAAATTTTTCTTGGTAGAGTTTTCTCTTTCTTTTTGTTTCACTTTTCAATGCCAATATTCAAACCAAGTTTTAGGTAAAGAGTTTTATTATTTAAAGATATCATTTCAAACTATCATCACTTTATTATTTATAAATATTTCTCACTATTACTTTTTTGTAATATCAAACTATTAAATGCATTGTTTTTTTTATAAATACTCTTGAGATAAAGTTAAATTATCGCCTTATAAAAATTATTATTGTCTTGGTTTGAGTTTTGAGAGTAAAAATTATACTCAAGAGTCTTCGTTGTATTTTAAAAAAAATTCAACATTAACGCAATTTGTACCTAGATATTATAATATGCGAGAGTGAATTGAATTTAAAGAAAAGTACTGCTGCTCATGTTTTGAAGACATCATACACAAATTTTATCTTCATCTTTGCTTCTTAATATTCATAGAGCGATTCCTGCTAACACTTCCTCCCAATGCAACTAGCTAAGGTTGGAGCGTAAATACAAGTCAAATCCTTTGATCTTCAGTCTACTTGTTTAAAACAAGGATGGAGTTAGGATTTTAACTATGAAGAAGGCTAAGACTAAAAAAAGTATATATATTACAAATTTGTCATAAACCATGGAAGCCTAAAAGTATATAATATTTATATAATACTAAGAAAAATTTAAAAGCTTGGAGGCTATTGCTCTTATTGGTCCCCCCTTCCTCCTATTCATGTTTAAGTTAGGCATGCTTTGAAGGTTGAATCTAAAAAAATGGAAGATTTTTTATAAATGAGTTGGTGAGAGTGGCATTCATGGATTAAAAAAAAAATGACACGAACCACCACAGCATTATTCATAATCAATAAAAATTTTAAACCTTTGTAAATTTTCCTTCCCTGCTAATGTTCAAGTTAACAAAATTTTGACCAAGGGACGACGCTACTTTGATTTCTGAATTTTAAGGATAACATTGCCCAACTTGAACTTTAGGATGATCAGTGCTTTAGGGGAAAAAATACTTTAAGAATAAAAGTATATTTTAAACCTGTACACAATATTGGTCAATGTAAAATGGAATAAAAAAAATCTATTATAGATATAAGACTATATTCTTTATAAACTATAAAATAATTTGGACTCATTCTAAACCTTTTTACATGAGATTGCGCTCATTCGTGTTGGATGTGGGCAACTTGGGTAAACTCATCATGGTTGATCGTTTCGTGCAGCCTCCTAAATGGTGAATTGTCTTCTTTAACCTTAGGAAATAAGATAGAATAAATGGTTAATAGCCATTTTTACCTTTAAACTTACTTTTAAGATCTACGAGTATTCTAAACTCAATTGTATATCATTTTTGCTCCTGAATGTTCAAAATGCGTTGCCTTGTCACCCTCTCATGATGCCTATTTCCGATATAGAGTGGGTCCCATTAGAGTCAAAAATAAGAGTTAAGTCTAACAGACTCTCCATTTAAACATATTTTTATAAAAATTCAGGATTGACAAAATGACCTTTTTTAGGAAAATTGGTTTTGAAACCGGCCCTGATAAGCCTTAAAAAAGGTTTTAGGTTTGGTTCGCCCTTTTAAACTTGTTTTATTTTTACCTCTAAAAAATAAAATACTTTTATTTTTTAAATTAAGTTTAAACTTTAGAATATATGTTTTTTATTTTAATATAAGAATTTTTATTATTTATTTTTAATTTTTGAATATTATAACTTTTACTTAAAAAATATGAAATATTATAATTAAAAATTTTAATTTTTAAAAATTAAGGTTTTAAGAAATGATAAATTTTGTGATAACAAGGCTTATGAGTTTGAGCCCATATTAGCCAAGCTTGTTTGTTTCCCATCTTTAGGTCCCACCATTTTTATATTTTTCTCTCAAGGTTTGAAGATGCCCTGAACTTGAGGACAAAAGTTAAGTGTTTGGACCCATTCTATCAAAAATGGATGTTATGGTGCGTTAATGGCAAGGTGACATGACGATACATTCAAACATTTTGGGACAGAAATGAGCCAATATCAAGGTTAGGGCATCCACATATCTTAAAGAAAAAATTTAAAAACAAAAATAACCTTTAACTCTAAAGTAAACTATTATAGTTCATAATTCTTCAAATTTGACAATGATAACTCAGTTTTTTTCACTTGGACATATATCAAGAAAATTTTTGATGAAAACCTTTCTATTAAAATATTTAAAATATACTCTTTTCATTTCAATTTATAAAAACGTATCAATAAATCTTATTAAATATAGTTTACAACCTTATTATTTTTAAACAAAAAATATAAACTTTCAAAAATATCATTTATTTAATTCTCCATTTAAAGAGAAATATAATGAGAATAATAATATTAAAAAAATATCATTAATAAAATCTTGTATAATGCATCACACACTTGAGAAAAAGAATGCATCAACTAAAATAAAATGTGAGTATTTAAAAAATAAAATTGGCCTGACTGTCAGTCCCTTTTATTTTCGTTCCTTTACTAAAATTTGAGCCCGATCCAAAATCAATAGTTTAGTTCTGAGGCCCATTTAGATCCCGTCCATCCTGATGGGGGTTCATCGGAGCGATAATTGACCCGATTCATCCGACTACGAGTTGATCTTTGCAGGAGGAGTAGTCACATAGTATACCACACCAACTTCGGCGCGACAATGACCTGTGACGATGATTCTCCTCTTTTCAGGGGATACTTCCTCAGCCTGAAGAGTGGTTCCTCCGTGAAGACGTTGGTGTTCCTTTGCCTTCTTTTACGGGTGGCAGAGATCCGAAGGAAAGAATTCTCAATCCAATTCCTACTTTCTTAGCGAAGAATATTGGTTCATTTTATACAAGAGTCTTTTTCTATGATAACTTGGTGATTGATTCCCTTAATTTCTTTGTTGTTTCGATTATGTTATGCGACATCGTTATTGATGCTGGTTGCTGAGGTTTATGGAACTACCCCCCCCCTTTTTTTTAAGTCTCACGAAAGTGGAAGTGCTGAAATCGAAAGAACAAAACCAAAAATGAAAGCCGATGAGAAACGAGTCTCCAGACTTGCAAAGTTGAAATGACAGGTTGATGCACTCAAAAAATAGCTTGAAATGAAGCTAGTATTTGTATCGATGGTGCTAATAAATGTGGAAGCTTTTGGCAGTCGGTGGCTTTAAAGCTTGTAGTGTTCTCCTCTCCATTATGGGTTTTTTAGCGTCTCTGGTGGAAACATGGACAACTTTACACTCAGTAATTAAGTTTTATGGACATTACTTATGCTGAAGAACTCATGTTGAAATATTTGAGTATAAAACATAACCTTTCTGGTCCACAAGCAAGCAAAGGACATGGGCATGACAACCCTCTTGGCTTATTAGACTCCTGGTTTCACATGAAGTGGAGGGTGCTAGTTTTTAAACTCAAGACGTTCAGAAAGAAATTCTGGCATGTTTCTTCATGAATTAGTAATGTTTGATAAAACACAATGATATCATGCATTCCATATAGCCGATTCTTTTTAATGAGATGAGACTTGTTATTATCTTTGTAAATTACTAATGAAAGTATTGGAGCACTTGAACTTGTAATTGTACTTATAATCACCCATCATATGTCTGTGTCATTAGTTTAATGTTTAGGGGTTAGTGTCTTGGGGGTGTTTGCCGCCCTCTCTACTGCCCACTCCTATTCCCTGATGCTGAAGATGTCAGCCTTTTATTTTAGTTAATGGTCGGAGCAATTTCATCTAATTTCCCTAAATGAGGGTTTTAGATTTTAGGAATTAGAGGGAGGCAGCAGAGAGAGTAGCAGACAGCCCAAATTCATCAGTCTGTAGTGCAGAACTTCAGACCGTGAGCATTTCAACAGACGATGAAGCTGTCCTTGAAACCACAGCATAAGTGTCATCGTAATTGTCGTGTCAGTGGCAAATGTGTTGGAGGATGAGGAGAAGGTGGAGCTATTACATCCTCTTCATCCCCTTCGTATGTATCTTCAGTGCTCATCACCCTACTGCTCATCAGAGTAATGTAATCTGGACCATTCAGATTAATCTGGATGGTCCACATTTAAAGAATTAATTTAATAATTTTTAAAATAAACTTAGAAAAAATTTAATAAATTAGTTTCATACTTAATTGGTCTATATTAATCTAGAGGATCCAAGTTAATATTAAAATTTTTATATTTTTATATATTAACTATTCAGATGTATTCTGTATAGTCTAGATTTAAAATTTTTAACTTATAATTTTTTACAAATATTTTTAAAATTTCTAGTTAAAATATTATATATTTTATTTTCAAAAATGTGTTTTAAAAAAAAAAAATTTAAATCTATACCTTACAAATAAAATTTAATATTGAATCTAAACTATCCAAAATACATATAAATAATTTATAAAAATTATAATATTAAATTGGATCATTTAAATTAGATAAGTACTACTTATATTGATAATGAACATATTATTAAAAAAGTTAATAAATTTTATTTTAATAAATATAAATTAAAATTAAAATTAAAAAAAAAATTTGAGCCATTCAGATCGCGTAGATTTTTTTGTGACGGATGAGCACCAGTGTGACGGACTCCCTCTGCATCATTATAGTTGACTGTCTTTGCTGATGTTCGTTGCAGCCTTTAGCTGGACCACGGTAACTTTTATGTATTGTTGCACTTGTATTTTAGGAAAGTAAGCGTGCCTGTATCTTGATATACGACGTGTATCATATTTCACAACTTCTATCGCTTATTCTGCCATTTTATTACTATATTTTTTTTGTTAAAATATTTTTACATGGCTTAAAAACTTATAAAAAAATATTTTGGTTTATATTATAAATATATTTATATTAATTGTTTAAAACTCAAAAAACCCATACTTATCTCCTAAAATGTTGAAATATAAAATATATATCCTTATACCTGTATCATAAAATTTTAAAAATTATTGTATCTAATGTATCACGCTGTATCATATCTGATGCATGTACCATGGTGCTTCTTACATGTGATCTGACATTGATTGGCCAAACCAGCAGTAGAGAACAGGGCAACCTGAATATTTGAAGC
>NW_026556366.1:0-37413 GCF_029017545.1 Prosopis cineraria
AAGCATATGGAACTTCATTTGGAAGCTTCACCTTCCATTTAAGACACTCATCTTCATCTGGAAACTTGTACATCAAGCTATTCCTACAGGGGATATCTTACAGAAATTACATCTTCTCCAACTCTAATTTGCAATGTGTCTTTGGACACGACAGTTTCTCAACAAATTTTTTGTGATTGCCCTTACATTAGAACTATTTGGTTTGGCTCTTTGTCCACGCACTCCTCTAATCTCTTAAAATATTGGGTTTTATTTAGTGGGGTTTATAGATTCCCTTGTAAGCTCCATCACAACCAATAGAATGGGCTCTTGGAAAGCATATTTTTTCTTATTTACTTAATCTAGTTCTAAAAAAAATCAAGTTTTACGTATAGGAAAGATAACTCTTGTGGAGTGATGATTTTTCTATCCCAATGTAGACCGAACGAACTCATTTAAATTAAAGTGAGAAAAAGAGTTACCTTTTTTATTTTGTGCTTCACGTGCGTTCTCTTCAAGAAATTGGATCTCAGGAGCTGACAAAGTCGATCTGCTTCCTCTATCGATATTCACAAGAACAATTCTCCAGCTTAAATGGTATGCTAGCGCTTTAAAAATGTCTGTTTGTTTTCTCAAAATATTGAACTACTTTTCTCTAGGTGTTTATGTGACTCTCATGTGTTTTGCTGTCAGGACTTTTCTAACTCTCACTCATGAGCATGCCCCATCCTACATCATTTATATAGATTAGGGTTTTTTTTGTGTCTTCCTTTAATGAACCAACAAAAAATTAATTAAATTTATCTCATAAATTTAATCTATGATATCATATCTAATTCAAATTTATCTTATAAATTTAATTATAACTGACATGATTTCTCCTCATATCATGTTAGTTATTAAATTTAATCTATATAACAAAATTAAATTTAAAACTAATACAATATAATATAACATAATAAATATAATATATATAAATAATATAATATTATATGCATGTTATATTATACATATACGTACACACGAAAATATGCATATATGTGTATATATATATTTAAATAATTATATATATATATATTATATTTCATTTACTTTATATTACATTCATTGAATCTAAATATATTTTAGATTCAATAAACTTGGACATTATAGTTTAAGTTGGGTTATTTTTGTGTGCGACCCTTTAGGTCAATATGAAATTGGCAATAGGCTAATTATGTTATTAGCTCACAAGTCACAAGTGGCCTCTAGCAAGGCATTGCAACTACCCAATTCATATAGGAATTGTTAATCCGATGCAACCTATCATATAATCGTATCATATCCCTTTTATCAAGCAATATTTCGGTCAAGTATGAAATATGAAATTATCATTTTTTTACCTAACCATTACTTCCTCGATCTCTAAGTGGACTGACATAAGAATGAAAAAAACTTTTTCATTATAGTATGACCATATATTTTTCTCAATTTACTTATCAAGGAGCCCAGTAATATTTCTCAACTAATATGAGAGACAAATTCCATCTTAACCACTCATATTCCTTTGCATGAATATCACTAAACTTAATCATAACCTTCTAAAGCCAGAAACTCAAAAGAATGAACAAGAAGAAGAGAGTATAAGCTTACTTAATGTATGACTAGCCTTATACAAGCTCTAAATGACCCCAAGACAAGCTTTAATAGAGCCCTCCTCGTCCTCTATTGAAGGGAACTTAAAAATTTATTCTAAAATGAAAATTGACTACACCTCTTTGATTTTAAAAATTTAATGCATCTGTCACGGCAAACTGCATCATCCGCCTTTATAATCACCCGGTTAAATGTAACTTTTGACCAGGTCAAAGTTCAATTGTCATTATGTAAAAATACATGATGATTTCATGTCAAAGGAGATAAACAAATTAATTATATTTAAGATTTTAAAAAATATTTAAACATAAACCTTGAAAGATTTGCCTTATGACAATAAATGAAAGGAGTATCATTTTAGTCTTTTTAATGGTTTGTTTTTAATTTAATTTACTTTCATAAATTTTTATTCACCTTCTTGCTTATACTTACCATTCACCATTATTTTGGCATACTAAAAAAACTAGGAAAATAATTCAAGAAACTTAAAAAAATTACTCTCTCTATTGAAAAATATAATGTACTTTTAACTGAATCCCACCTATAATAAATATAAAAATTATTATCAATAGGGATACTTTTGAAAAAAAATTATTATATTTCGAAAGACTAAAAATACCTTACATTTTTAACATCCAACTCCTCAAAAAATGTTTTACATTTTTTAACAGAGAAAGTATCTTATAATATAAAAAAGAGAGAAAACAACAAACAAATCCCCTTAAAATATGCAATGACAATGAAATCTCGCGAAATGTTATAATTCTTCTCATGTTTCTAGAGACTTTTCTAACATTAATGATTTTTAGTGACATGAGTAAAATACCCCCTAATTTAAAATTAAAAAAGTAATAGATCTAACCCAAAAAATAAATATCAGTGACTACTTTAGTTTAAATAATAACTATTTTTTCTGACAATGACTAAAATAAATAAGCAATTATAACTTTACTTGTGCAAATTTTTGATTCATTGAAGTTCAAATATTATAAATATCAGTGACTATTTTAGTTTAAACAATGACTACTTTTTTAGTAATAACTAAAATAGAACAAGTAGTTATAATTTTTTTGAGTAAATTTTTTATTCACTATAGTCTAAATCTTGTAAATATTCATAACTACTGTAGTTTAAGTAATAACTATTTTTCTTCTAGCAATGACTAAAATGAAATAAGTAATTACAAGTTCCTCTATGCAAATTTTTGACTCAAGTGTTGTAAATAACCATAACTACTTAATTTAAGCAATGATTACTTTTCTTTCAAAAATAACTAAAACAGAAACATTGATCATGCAAGTTTAGTCAACACATATAAATACATACTCATGCATAATACGGTAACTCAACATATTCATTATCAATAGAACTTATGTGTTATTGTAATTCATACAACCACATAATTACCATATTTCATCATATCCATGTTAGCAATGCATAACCAATCCAAGCATATAATACATCATATCTCACTACTATAAAGCGTCCACATATATATAGCCATAAAGCATCTTTATCACTAGTGTACATGTTTACTATATAACATTAACTCAAAGTCAATATATTAATCAACAAGACCATGTTACCCATTTCAAGCCAATGATAACACAGTATAAAAATTATAGTTATAGACACTATGATGTACAATAACTAAAATTCTTCATTACCTTAACTTTTAGGCTTACCATCCCAAGAGTGTAACTTTGAATTTTTGAGAAAGCTTCCCATCAATCCACCAATGTGAGCTCCAGCACATTGTGCTTTACAAATAATGCCATAAAATAGCATTAACCACTAATCGTCATTAATTAACCCTTAATTAAAGCCTAAACCCATCATTAGGCATGATTAAGCCTAACTAACCCCACACCTAATTTCCGTTAGTTTATTTAGCTCTCGACAAGGTTAATACTCATTGCTAGCTATCCTTGTTAGTTTAAACTTAATTATTTAAAATTTAGGTTAACTCTAAATCTCTCATTAATTACATTTAATGCTATAACCACTGTAACCCATTAATTAAAGCTATTTAAGATAACCCATAGGCTTTGTTGAAGCCATTTAGATATCCCAACTTGGCTGTCATTTTAGACAGCCCCTTTAAAGCCAAAAACTTAAAGAATGAACAAGAAGAAGAGGGTATGAAGCTTACTTAATGTATGACTAGCCTTACACAAGCTCTAAATGACCCCAAGACAAGCTTTAATAGAGCCCTCCTCATCCTCTATTGAAGGGAACTCAAAAATTTATTCTGAGATGAAAATTGACTATACCTCTTTGATTTTAAAATTTAATGCATCTGTCACGACGAACTGCATCATCTGCCATGTCGAATGGCCCAAAATGAGCAGCCTTACTTAAGCTCAAAATCCAAGCATAAGATGACTCAATAACTCTTGAGGCCCTATTCTAAACCCATTAAAGTATCCATTAAACATAAATAGCTATCCAAACTCTATACTTAACTTTTAATTATCATAATTAACTAATTAAATCTCTTAATTAATTAATCTAGCCCTTGAATTCAAATTGGGATGTTACAGATGCTTTATGGACTCATTACAATTTTTTTATCATTTCAATTTTTACATATCTTCATATATATTTTTTATCCTTCCAATCTTTTTCAACTCATTTCATTGTGGGTTAAAATATTTAGGAAATAAATATAATCTTTAAAAAATTTCAAATTCCCAACCAATTTTGGAATACCAGTAAAATCCCATGTATTTGTTTTTGATAAAATTTGATTAAAATTTAAAAAATAAGTTATAAATTCATCAATTCAATCAATTCAAAGTTACAAAATCAAGAGCCAAACTTGCAACTCTCTAAAACTATTAGGACAATAACTTTATTACTTTTCAACTTTAATTATTAACATTTGTATCCTCCCTTAAAATTTGAAAAACAAGTTATAAATTTATCAATTCGAAGCTGTAAAATTAGAAGTTGAACTTGTAAATCCCTATAACTGTTAGAATGATGACCTTGTTTTTTCCCAACTTTAAACATTAGCATATGTGTTATTTGCTTAAAATTTAGAAATAAATTGTAAATTTATTAATTTTAAATTACAAAATTAAGAATCAAACTTACAAATCTCTAGAGTTATTAGAAGAGTGATTTTGTTACTTTTCAACTTTAAACATTAACATCTACTTCCCTCTTAAAGTCAAAAAATAAGTTACAAATTTATCCTATAAAACTGAAAGCTAAATTTGCAAATTATTTTTTTGTTAAATTTGGAAAAACAAGTTATAAATTTATTATAACAAAGTCATAAAATTTAAATACAAAGTCACTTATCCATGCATCTATTAGAATAAAATCATTAAGGATCAAATATTTGTTTGGTATTTTAAATTGTTTGAAATTTAGGTTGAATAAATTAATTTTTCTCCGACTTAGTTGTCATTCTTTAAAAAAAATATTAAACTAAAAATAAAAAGTAGTATCACATGTTCGATCAGCCAAGTTAGAAAGAACATTTCTGGTCTGGCTTTTGGTTTATTTAATTTAAGCAGGAAGAGTTACGACTTTCGAGCGAAGTCAAGCTTCCAAGTCATGGCTCGCCTCTGAGTTTATGACGAGGTACGTTTTGCCCTCGTTAAGGTAGAATTTTCCTCTAAATCACATCATCTCCTTCTCCATTTTCATTTCCCAACAATAATGAAGGCAAGATAGGGCCTTATTCCCTCCCCCAAACCTAAAAAAAAAAGACACACACAAAAGAAAAAATCTTCCGTATAGAAAGCATTGGGAAATGCCTCCAAGACCGTCCACTTCATCGAAGAATCTAACATTGCTTCTATCGGATACTCTAAAGGACCAAGATGGAAAGGCACTTTTCCTAGTTGATGAGAAGCTCTTTAAAGGGTCTGCCATCACTAGACTTAGAGCCTCCTGTCATAACCTCTCTTCAAAAAGAGAAGAAACCATAAGGATACAATGCTTTTGGAGACGTCCAAGATGATGTAGAGATTTTCAAGAAAATTCAGGATGTTCAAAAAGAATCTAGTATGTTTTAGAATGTTCTAGAAGCATCTAAAACAATCTAAAATAATCTGAAGAAATTTAAAAGTTTTCTAAAAGATTTTAGAAATTTAGAGAGGAATGTGGAGACGTTTAGAATATTCTAGGATATTTTAGAATGTTCTAGAACATTTCACACATATCTTAAATATTAGTCCAGAAATATCCTTGTAAATATTTAGATATTTATTGTAGATATTTTCATGAAATACTCTAGAGGATGAATGTAAATCGTAGAATTAGATTGATCTTCACCGTTCATTAAGGAGGTAGGAATTTTCTAGAGAAAGGGGGAGGCCTATAAATACCTCCACAACCCCTCATTTGTAAACAACAAGGAAAATAATCAAAGTTCTAAGCTCTCAAGTTCTCTCATCCAAGCTCTCTTCTCTCTTGTGTTCAAGTTTCCTAGTTTCTTTACTTACATCCTGAGGGTGTCGCTGACTTAGCAAAGATCAAGAGGTTGATCACGCTAAGGCCGGCACGGTTTAAGGATTAGAGAGTTCCAAGATTGTGACACTCCGCTACTCTCTCACATGTCATGAGCAGGTGCGTCTTTATTTCTTGTCCAATTTTCATTTTTATTCACCTAATTTTACTGTATCTCTTATTCTCTTTTTACAAACTTTACTATTTAAACAATTGTACATCTACCTGTAGTAAATATGGTCCTTGCCTAAAGTAATTCTCCAATTGAGGAAAATACCTTTTCTTTCCTTTGTTTTTTTTAACCTGAAGGAAGATGCCTTTCATGTGTTGGTCTTTTATCCATTTTGTCCCCATTATCTTGTTTTCGAGTGTCTCTTTGGGTCTAGCTTTTCAATCTCTCTTTTATATCGATGCAAATCATCATTGCCACTTCTCCTTAGATATTTGACTGTTCACATGAAAGAACACAAGCATACAAGCATTTGTAGTTTGAGCGACATAACCAATAACTTTAAAAGAATTATTGAAGTTTCTGGAGTTACCATTTTGACCAGTCCGATGGTTAGACTAATCAATCATCATGGCCAACTTTGCTTTTTGGAAGATGAACAGTCTACTTTCTGTATAAAAGTTGTAGAACAAACTCGTTCCTCTTATTCCACCATTGGTGCCTTTTAGAAGTGAATCCTTCACCTTTGTTAGATTCTAGTTGACTGGTTTCATTAAGCAGCCGACTTCCTTTATGCTAGCCTTATTATTAGTTTTACAAATCTCTCTCAACATGTATCGTGCCTGTCATGCGCGACTTAACGCTTAGGAGATGAAAACTGCTTTTTTTCTCCCTTTCCCTTGTCATCAGTTACTCATTCATTTGTTTTCTTGATTTGTAGTGTTGTTGTTGATGTTCAAATAAGGCAGCTCTTCATCTTACCACTTCCCATATGCAAATGTCATCACATTTCTTCAGGTTGATCCTTAGAAAGATAGTTGCTTTGTATTTCATTATCCTTTATATGAATGCATTTTAATTTTCTTTGGCAGTTCATGGATCTTGAGTTTGATATTTTTAGAATAATTTTAGTTTAATTATATCATTTTAAAATAAATAATAATAATAATAATGGTGCCCTGATCAAGCCAAGATTATACAAGTTGCAAATTTATTATATTAGAGGTTTTGAAGTTGTGAACAAAAGGTCTTCTATATTTGACCGCTCTCAGTAGAGAGAGCAAAAACAGGAACATCTTAAAATCTTTGGCTGTGAAGAACTCCCTATGTGCTTGTGATTTATTGATTACCTTCTCCAATATAAAAGTTTCTCATACACTTTCGTGCCTCGGTGAATGGGCAGAAGGAAATGTTATTGAATCTAAATTCTCCTGGCATCTCTGCAGTATGTATGCCTGTGTTGCCCCCACTGGAGTTGCAGCTTATACCATTCTGATTGTTCTCAAAACCTATTTAATTTATCTCAAATTTAGACATGACTATCTGTTTCTTTCTGCTGCAGATCGTATGTTCTTGTTCTTTTTTGTATATATTGAGGAGGTGGAAGATAATCTCTGTCACAACAGGTGATTCCTTGATTTTATATGGCAACTCAACAAAATTTGTATCACTGAAGACTTTGATGCACACCCTGCCCCTATCGGGAACATATTTTTTTAAAGGATAAATTCCTAGTCATCATTGGTTTTCTCTTGTCATTTATTTTAATGATTTTTTTTCCCCATTCTTGCATTTCTCCTTGAAAGCTAGTCATCATGGCGTCTGTTCGCGGAGTAAATGTTCCAATGTACACCACCCTTAGGAGGACAACAGTGGTATTTGCTATGATTGTTGAGTTTTTTCTTGTTGGGCAGAGATATTCATCGTATGTCATTTTCAGGTAAATGCTTTCATGATTAAATATCTGAACTTTTGATTAAGTATTTGAGATGTATAACAAAATGAACTTCATTATAATTGCGAGAGTAATTGGTCACGTTATGCATGGTTGCAATGTCAGGTTCATTGGGCCTTTACATCACTTGTTATGGGCATGCATCGTGTGATTAATATGTTTAGATTGCTTTTATTTGTTTAATAAATTGTTTTCTTTATAGTCCCCCAGCTGTCTCAGTTTGGTTTTACCCCTTATTGTGAACACCGTATTTTGTCCGGGCATTTTTTTTAAATTTTATAATAAAAAACAAAAAAAAAATATAAAAAATATAAAAATGAAATTTGATCCTTTTAGGATTATATTTTCAAAAAAAAATCTTGCTCAATTTTTTTTAAAAAAAAATCTCTCTCAAATTATCCCAACCATTCAAAGATATTGGGAATCAATTTTTTTTGAGACTCAACTTTTTTTTAAATTTCTCTCCTTAAATTTTTTCCATTTAAAAAATATGTAAACTTTTCTTTCTCTCCCTCAATCTAATTAACAAAAAAAAAGAGCATTAAAGAATGGCTAAAAAAAAAAAGGAAGAGAGCATCAGAACACACGCACACATATACTCTTTCGGCCATGTGCAGAAAAAGAAGAAAACAGCAGAAAAGAGACATGAAATGCAGAGACACAAAATGCAAAAACAGCAAAGAAATGCAGAAACAGCGAAGAAACACAGGCACAGAGACGCAGAAATAAAATAAGCATACACTTTCGGCCATGTAGCAGGAAAAAGGACAGAAACAACAGAACGCACGAGCTGCAGACGCTGAAAGAAACAGCAGAAAACAGACATGAAACGCAGAAGAAGCAAAACAGAGCATAAAGAATAGTAAGCAACCGGAACACGTACGCATATACTTTCGGCTGGCAGGAGAAAAGAAACAGAACTAAGGACGCATGCATGCATGAAGGAAATGGCACAGCAGAGAAAGCAGACGGGACAGCACAGAAAATAGAGACAGAAATGCAGAAAAACAGAGCAGACTTTGGCGCACACAGAAAACACAGCAGAAAGGAAAAGCGGAGCAGGAAAGCAATGATTCACCTCTTCCATCCCCTATATAAGACTGAATGAAAAACAGAGGGAGGGACAGTTTTTTTGGACTGAAAGAAAGGAAGAGAGAAACAGACAGACAGAAGAAACAGAAAACAGAGCACAAAAAAACGAAGGAGAAGAGAAGAGAAGAGTGACCGAGAAGGAGGGGGAAGCAACGTAAAAAATATACAGAGGAGAGAGAGGACCGGAAGACGTGAAACAGAGGACGTGGCGGAGGAGCTTTTCTTTCCGGAAAAGCTGAGAAGGAAACGAGGGAGGCCAGAAGCTGAACGAAAAAGGATAAAGACAGAGAGAGGTGAAACAGAGGCTGAGGGAGAAAGGCTATTTCGGCTGGAACAAAGTAGAGGAAACGAAGAAGAGGAGTGCGTTTTTTGGCTGGAGAAAGGAAGGAGAAACGTACGTACGGAAGAAACAGAAAACAGAGCACGAAAGGAAAAGAAGAGAAGAGGCGGAGAGGAGAAAGAAGAAACAGAAACGGAGAGGAGAAAGAAGAGGCTGAGACAGATCTGGACGTCCCATACGCGCAGGTTCTTGCTTCTGAATCCAAAATATACGTGTTTAATTTCTGTTTACTATTCCAAAATGATTTCATGTTTAAATGTTTTGTCTCATATTTTTCAGCTCCCAAGTGTTTCATATTTTTTTTTTTAAGAAAAGAGGGTTTGAAAAAGAAATAATAGAGAAATTGCAAATGATAATTTTTGTTTCCTATCATAGCTAAGCTAAATTTGATTATTAGGCACAATTTCATTTCAAATACAGAATTAGTGTAATTATTAAGCGAGGTCTTTAAATGTGTATATTAACATGTATGAGCATTATTTTTTTATCTCCATTAATTCTAAGGTCCTTTACTTGTCAATAATATTGTTACACTCATACCATATGACACTTTCTATCCACATGTACAATTGTATAAAAGATTAAGAGGAGAGAATTCAATTCTCATCTAAAAAAAAAAACAAATGAATAAGAGAAGGTTTCTTGTATTTTATTAACTTGCCGTGTGAGATTTTAAGAATTTTCGCAGGCATTTAAAGTGATCTTATACCGTGTAAATCAATAAGATTTTGCAGGTATAGAGATCCAATTTATATGTACAATCAATGGTTTCAATGACCAACCGTTAAAACCAACTGTCTTTTTATAATCTAAATAATCCATTTAAGTTCCGTGTAAGATTACGAGAATCTTTGTAGGGACTTGAATTAATCATATTATCGTGTGGGATAATAAATCCTCGCAGATATAGTGATCATCCATTTTTTATAAATAAATAATTTTTGTAAATAATCATATAGTATACAATTTAAGAAACTTAATTAACCAAATTAATATATTTAAATTGTAACCATATTTATCAATTATATCTTTTAGTCATGTGAGATTTTTGAATCTCCGTAGGCTTCTAAGATCATCGTATTATCGTGTGAGTCAATAAGACTCTGCAGATATAACGATTTAGTTTTTAAAATATATATATATATATATATATATAATTAATTAAATCAATTAATTAAATTTAATTCCTGTATCGTGTGAGATTTTAGAATCTCCGTAGATATTTAGGATAATCATATTACCGCATAAGTCAATAAGGCTTTGCAGGTATGATGATTAAAATTCTTCAAAACATGTATATACATACTTAAAATACATTTTTAATACTCAAAATGTACATAAGAATATAAATAAATAAATTAAATTGCCAAACTCTTCTATCATGTGAGATTTCAGAATCTCCGCAGATATTTAGAGCAATTGCATTACCGCATGAACCAATAAGGTTCTGTAGTTATGCAATTAAAATTCCCAATCACAAGAGATAAAAAAAATATTTTAAACCATTTCCTTTTCTTTAACTCAAAATTCAAAAATTGAGAAAATAATTAAAATTAAATTACCTTTTGCAATTTAAAACACACATATCAAAATTTCAGAAATTGTTTTATTTGCAAAATGGTGAGTTATTTCTAATTAATTTCTCTTCAAAAAATATTTTTACCGACAAACTCTTAAGCCCGAACTACGTGGACTTTGATCCCCATCACAGGGTACGTAGGCCTCAGAGTCAGATTCTGAGTCAAGTCCGTCCTCCCTCGTAAATAAATAAACATTTCTCACCTAATTCTTATCATTTTTATCAAACACATGAATACAAGAGGGATAATTAAAATAATTATAAAACTATATTAATAGAGCACAACAAACTTCAGGTAACCGTTCTGACGAACGGGTGTTGTGGGGTGCCTAACACCTTCCCCACACTCAACCGACTCCCGAACCTATTCTCTGATTACGCAGATCATCCTTATCCTCCTTTTAATCGGTTTCCCGAGATTTACCTCAAAATCTTGGTGGCGACTCCTCGTTCGATCCGGTTCCCGCCGCGAAGGCCGGGACCTCCGCTCGCGCGCCGTCCGCGTCGCATTTTTCCGGGTGCGACAGTTGGCGACTCCACTGGGGAATATGAGAGTCAAGCCTGTATAAATTTGTTGCGCTCAAAATATAATATAGTTTTTCTTTTATCCCTTTTAATTTGTGTGGGTTTTTTTTTCCCCTTCCTTTTTTCTTCTTCTTTTTTTTTTTCTTTCTTTCTCTCTCTCTCTCTCTCTCTTTTTGATTCTTATAACATGTCTTAGGATAGATAACATGCGGAATGAACCTTAAGATAGATGACTTTTATTTGTACATATATTTGTTTCTCTATTTGATCTGATTAAAAGTTGGGAGTTGGGTAGCATATGAGAATAAGATAGCATGCTTGCATGCTCTCATCACACTATACACTTACACAATTTGACACACACATATTTTGGGCCCTATACCCGGGTCTGTGAGTACTATAGGTTAGTAGAGGTTAGTAGTGGTTTCCCTGTGGAGTTTTTGAACTCTCGGAGGTTACCATGAATACCTCACCCAAGCTGTTACTTGCCTAATAAATTTGGTCCCTGTAGAGCTTATGTTCTTGGAGGGCCAAAATTATTAAGTAAGGTCTTCACCTTTGTGTGAGGGCATCTTGGGAGCCTTTTAGGAATATACATCCACCCGTGAATTACACGTTTCAGACAACAGCTAGTAGCCAACCATTCTAGTGAGCACCCGATTATGAACTTAAGTCTCCCTGAATAGGACGCAGGATGAGAGTATTGATCTTTTATTGCATCATTGTCATAGCATGTCATCATAAAGTATTCGCATTTTTTTAAAAAAAACCACAAATTAAATAATTTCTCTTGTCATTGAGTTATTTCATTTTTAAAGTTGAGACTTTAGCCATGTGTCAGTTTTAGCTGCACATAGGCTAATTAATCCCTTTCTCCCTATGGGGCAATAAGCACATTGAGGAGAGAATGGATTTTTTCCTTGCATATCTATTATCAAAATCATTTTTATCATTTTTTTTCTCTTTTCTCAAAAATAAGATTGTAAGGCTAAACCTTTCAACATTAATCATGTAGGGGATTTAAGCCTCTCGTCCATTAATTGTTTACTCCATCTCCCTATGGTGCAATAAGTATCTAGAGGAGAGGGTTTTCAAAAAAGTGAGCCAGATAGCTTGCTAAAATTATGAGAATTGTATATTATTAACCTTTGTTTTGATTAACAGGAACCGTGAGTTATCCAGAATCTTTGTGAAATTGGCATAAGGGATAAATGGCACTCGAAGGTAGTACAAATCTAAGTCATACTGGAAAATTATATCAGGGAAAAGGGATCAAATTATCTGTAAAAGTTGAGCCGCTGGAAACCTTAATTGAGTTGAGCCGTCATATCAAAGGGAAGATTATGCAAGATTTTAAAAGGAAATATGGAAATATCTTGGATCTTCTGTCAGTCACAATACATAATGATGCAATAATGGAATTAAGCCAATATTGGGATGCCTCGTTAAGATGTTTCACATTTCAAGACTTCCAAATGGCACCGACTTTGGAAGAATATGGAGAAATTTTGAGAATGCCCCTTAAGGAGAACATGGCAGTATATCTTTATCCTGGATATTTACCATCTCGAGGCACGATAGCGAAAATTTTGGAAATTCCTAAGGAAAAGGTACGAATGGTTTGCCCAGGACAAACAGAGGGAATCTCAAGAGCTGATGTAGAAGCCCACTTGAAAGTTTTGGCAGGAAAAGAGGCTTGGGTTACATTTTGCAGAGTCTTTGCCTTATGCATATATGGAATAATCCTGTTTCCATCATCAATTGGCATAATTGACTTAGGAGCCATTAGTGTATTCCAAATGGTGGAATACCATAACGTGAATCCAGTACCAGCAATCTTGGCAGAAACGTACTTGACCTTAACTCAATGTCACGATAAAGGGAAAGGAAAGGTCAATTGTTGTATTGCATTACTGGATTTATGGATGCTTGGCCACCTTTATGGAAAGACGCTTCCTTTCAGAAAGAAGAACGACTCAGACAGTAATCCACTCATGTCTTTTAAAGGCCAATTCGTGATTGACGGAATGAGCTACATGGATTGGAAAAGAACCTTCTCAGAACTTAAAGAAAGTTCCATTTTATGGAAACTAGACTGGTGGTGGAAAGAGGAGGTTATTTACCATTGTGGTGACTTTCCGAATGTGCCTTTAATGGGACCCAGAGGGTGTATCAACTATAACCCTTCCTTAGCGTTAAGGCAACTGGCCTATAAGCAAAATGTTCCTTCTAAGAAAGAGGTGCAGGAGTTATACTTTCTACATAAGGAGGATGGGACAAAGTTATCAAACCAGAATGTCAAAGAAGCATGGCAAGAGATAGGTTACAAAGGGAAGATTGAGCTAGGGATACGTGTAGTAAACTCAAGTCCAGAATACACTACTTGGCTGAAGAGTATGATTCAAGGAGCAAATCCTTTATTTCATCCTCAAAATCCCTTGTTAGGCAATGACTTGAAAGAGATTAATGGGCAATTGGTTGAATGCTTGAAGATGAAGGAAAATGAGTTACAAGCGCTTGCTAACTCAGAGTCTAAGAATAAAGAAGAATTGGAAAAATACCAAAACGAATGCGTTGAGTTACGGAGGAAGCTAGCAAAGGAAAGAGAAGGGCATAACCTTGAAGAAACACCTGAGACTAAGAAATTGAAAAAGGAAAATGCCAAACTGAAAAGGGAAGTGCAAACTAGTGATAACAAAGTTCAAAGTACTAAAGCAAGACTTGTCAAAATAGTCAGAGAAAATGATGCATTGAAGAAGGAATTACAAGACATCAGACCCATTGAGGAGATGCAGCAAGAAATCAATACGCTCACAAGACAATTGGAAAGGAAGGTGAATGAACTAGCCAGGGTGAGAGGAAGTGCAGCTGAGACAGCACAGAACTTTGTTCAGAGGCTTAATCAACAAAATGAAGTCTTAGAAGAGTGGAAATCACTTTGCCTTGATCAAACAGAAGAAACCAAAGAGTGGATGTTAAAATGTAGGCAGATAATTGATTTGGCTAATGACAAAATTCCAGAATTTGCAAGAGCATTTAAGCAAGCTGAAGGCATGGTTCTCCCTAGAGGAACTCCATTAGAGATTGTTGAATTCTTCCATTTGTGCAATGAAATTGTAAAAGAACTCAATAGCGTGACAAAGTTCTAAATCTGTATTAACATTTGAATCATTGTATGAGGATCCAGATGACGCTTTGTGGTTGTGAAATTGTTGATTGATTTGTACTACCATCATTGTCTTAAAACCTTGAATTTTGATAGGATCCAATGTCCTTCTAATTCAATGGTCAACTTTGAATCCCCTATGAAATAATAAATTTCTGGAGGAATTTAAAGGGTGCTAGTGTCGTGAAACCCTTATGTCTACACAATGCTGGATATCTTACAAACAAACGTAAAGGTAAAACTTATTAAAATTAATTATTATGTTACACAGGTAAGCCAACATTGCGCCTCGAAAGAAAAACTCGGTTGACCAGATTCCCGCCACTGGAGCATACAACACACGATCGCGTAGTCGTGCAATGGAAAATTCAAACGTGAATGAGTCAGCGACCTTAAATGATCGGATGTCTGCAGTGGAGTCTAAAATGGCCGAAATAAGTGACATGATGAAATTGCTAACAGAGGCTCTAAAAGGACGGAGTGATGATAACCCACCACAGAATACCGTAGCAGATGAGAACGCGGCTAATAGAACAATTGAGCCAAACAGAAGATCAGATCCTAAAGTACCCACGCCAGAGAAACAAGATTCTGGGATAGGGGCCTTTAACATACCGGATGGTCCTGGGGAAGATCATGCCTACATGTTCCAAATCCCACAAGTGCTACATAAAGAGAAGGAGTTGAAAGAAGAACTTGGAGAGATGAAAGATCAATTGAAGGCTCTTCAAGGATCAAACACGTGGGGTTCCTTAGACTTGAAAGAATTATGTTTGACCCCAGAAATTGATGTTCCCAAGAAATTCAAGATGCCAAGCTTCGATAAATATGATGGTACAAGTAACCCAATTTATCATTTGAGGGCCTATTGCACAAAGATGTCCATATGGTCACAAGATGAGAAGTTTCTGATAAACTTCTTTCCTGAAAGCTTAACTGGAGCCGCATTGACTTGGTACATGCAACTAGACCAAACCAAGATCAAAAGATGGAAAGACCTTGTGGATGTTTTCATGAGACAATACAAGTTCAATCTTGATACTGCTCCGACCAGAGAACAATTGAAAGCAATGACCAAGAAATCATCAGAGTCATTCAAAGAATATGCTCAAAGATGGAGAATAGTGGCTTCGCAAGTGCAACCTCCAATGGTTAATTCCGAACTTTGCTCGTACTTCATCCGTGCATTGCCTAAGCCATTTTACCAACACATGATAGGAACACATGTCACTGATTTTGCTGATTTAATGGTAATTGGGGAAAGGATTGACATAGACATACGAGAAGGGAAGATAGCCACTTCTCAAGCTGAAAGTAGTTCACGAAAGAACTATGACCAAAAAAAGAAAGAAGGGAATGTGAACTATATTCAACCTATAAGACAAGCAGCTACCAATTCTCAAGTCCCTTATCAAGTAGAGGGAAGGAATCAAAGACAGCAACAATTTGGGTTCAGGCCTAACAAGCACGGACAGGATGGAGAGAGGAGAAATGTCCAATCCAGGGATAGTCGCCCATGGCCCAATTTTGGATTAACAAATGCTGAATTGTACCATAAACTTTTGACAGCCCAATTATTAGGTCCGCGACCTTATAAGCCTCTTGGTCCGCCTTACCCGGCATGGTATAATCCAAATGTTGTTTGTGAATACCACATGGGTGCACCTGGGCACTCAATAGAAGACTGTGTGACGTTTAAAAGGAATGTGCTAGACCTAGTTGATTCTAACCATATCCAGCTTAAAGAAGAGGGAAGCTCTACCCTTACTACTGATCCACTCCCAAATCACGAAAAACGAGTCAACGCTATTGAAGAAGAAGATGCGTGCTTCAAAAGCTCCGCAAGGATCAGGATGCCTATGAATGAGCTTTATGCTCACTTAAAGGAGTATGGCTATATGCGAGAAATGCTCCTCACGAATAATATCAGTGATCAAATGCCTGGATACTGTGAATATCATCAGGAGAAAATAGGCCATGACATAGAAAGTTGTGAACAGTTTAAAGGAGCTGTTAGAAAAATGATGGCGTTAGGGATCGTGTCTGTAAAGAAGGGAGACGCCAAAGTGTGCATGGTAGAAAAAAAACATGTTGAGCTTGTCATTAAAAATTCGAGCCCAAAAGAACGGGTTCAGGCAGTCTCTTTTGTGATAAACAAAGCCTCTGCAGATCTTGTACCTCACGTAAGACAACCAACATTGACCATAAGCACGCCTCATCCCTTTCCCTATGAAAGTGATCGAGCAGTCCCGTGGAAATATCAAAGCATTGTGGAGAACCACAAAAACCCAACGTTGATTGCCGGGACAAGCAATGAAATGGCAAACCAAGGGGGTGTTACTCGAAGTGGAAAACCATACTTACCATCTTACATTAGGAAAATGGTAAAAGAGAAAAATGCAAGTATTAACAGGCCAAAGGAAGACAATCCTAAAGAAATGGAAAAATTAGAAGATGAGTTTTTATCGATTATGAAGCAAAGTGATTACAGCATTGTGGACCAATTGAAGAAAACTCCAGCGCGTATCTCCATACTTTCTTTGATTTTGAGTTCCGAAGCGCATCGCCAAGCATTGCAAGAAGTGTTGAATCAAGCTTTTGTGCAGCCTAATATAACCCCTGAGAAGGTGGCAAGTGTAATGAATGTTGTAAAAGCCTCCTCTACCATTTCCTTTTCGGAAGAGGAAGTTACAGAAACCGCTGTCCACCAAGCCAAGGCTTTGCACATCACTTTGAAATGTGAAGGGTTCATAATCGCAAGAGTATTAATTGACGGAGGATCAGCGTTAAATGTCTTGCCGCTCTCCACATTCGAATCATTATCACTAGAGGCTTCAAGTGTACATAAAAGTAATATTGTGGTAAGAGCATTCGATGGATCAAGACGGGAAGTATTAGGATCCGTTTGTCTCTCCCTGGAGATAGGGCCAAGCAGGTTTAAGGTGGATTTCCAACTCATGAACATAGACCCAAGTTACACAATGCTGCTAGGAAGGCCATGGATTCATTCTGCTAGGGCTGTTCCTTCTACCTTACATCAAAAGGTTAAATTCATCAGTGATGGGAGAATTATAGCAGTTAAAGGAGAGGAGGAAATCATGGTGAGCAAACCAAGCTCACTCCCTTATATTGAGGCTGCAGAGAAAGATCATGGAGTTTCTTTCAAAGCCTAGAGGTTGAAGATATTTGCGATAGTACTCACAACATCAATTCCGTCGTGGCTAAAATCATGACGAAGAGTGGGTTTATGCCAGGGAAAGGTTTAGGCTCTCATTTACAAGGAATTACGTGTCCAATTAAGGTTTTGGATAATTGTAATCGCCAAGGGTTAGGGTATGAGCCTACCCTAGAAGACCAGATGAAAGACAAAGCAAGCTTGGCAAAAGGCAAAAAGGCTAGTAAATTGGAGATTCCACACATTAAAGAATCCTTCCCAGGCCCGTCTGAGATGAAGATGTAGCATGTAGAACAAGTGCCTCAATTGCAGTCGATGATTCCAACAAAGTTCTGGCGAATTGGGAGTTTGAAGAGGCCAATGATGTCATTAGCTTAGAGTAATTGTTTCAATTATGTTGTTCCTACTTTATCCACTTTTGAGCCCAGGTTTAGGTAATAGATCTTGGGTATTCACTAATGCAAACTTTTGATACACATAATTCATGAAAATGAATTTCAATTGCATTCATGTCTATTTCTTTATTCCACCCTATCTACTTCAATACATCTTTCTCCGTTTCATTCCTGTTCCTTATTTTATCTCGTTCCATATTCATTATCCAGGGATTTTGTTTCTTCTGATTCCATCTCCCACCCAGAGATTAATAAACCCTGTGAAGATGATTCATTCGTTGCCACTGATATGCATGATTGTGAGTCTGATGATGAAGACATAATCCAAACTTTTTCAAAGATGCTTGAATTGAGTGATAAGGGAATATGCCCACATGAAGAAGTGATTGAGATGGTTAATATGGGAACCGAGGAGGATCAAAGAATGCTCAAAATAGTAGATAATCCTGAAAGAGAACAAATGATTGAGTTGTTCAAAGAATACATAGATGTGTTTGCATGGTCATATAAAGACATGCCTGGGCTAGACCCAAGCATTGCTTCTCATAAAATACCATTACTTCCCAAGGTCGAGCCTAAGAAACAGAAGTTAAGGAGAATGAACACGGGGGTGTCCTTGCAAATAAAAGAAGAAGTAATAAAGCAGTTAGAAGCAGGATTTTTGGAGGTAGTAACTTACCCACAATGGGTGGCAAATATTGTTCCTGTTCCTAAAAAAGATGGTCGGATTCGAATGTGTGTTGATTATCGTAATCTAAATAATGCGAGTCCGAAAGATGACTTTCCATTACCCCACATTGATGTATTGGTCGATAATACTGCTCGAAGCTATCGCTATTCCTTTATGGATGGTTATTCAGGGTACAATCAAATCCCTATGCATGAAAGGGATAAAGAGAAAACAACCTTTACAACCCAATGGGGAACTTATTGTTATCGGGTAATGCCTTTTGGTTTGAAAAATGCTGGGGCAACTTATCAACGAGCTATGGTAGCACTATTCCATGACATGATGCATAAAGAAATTGAAGTATATGTAGATGATATGGTAGCTAAATCAGCGGAGAATGAGAGTCATGTTGGAGTCCTTAGAAAGCTATTTGGGAGATTACGCGAATATCGGCTAAGATTGAATCCTAACAAATGCATTTTTGGAGCTCTTTCTGGGAAGTTATTGGGATTCATTGTGAGTCGTAAAGGGATAGAAGTAGATCCAGATAAAGTGAGAGCAATTCGAGAAATGCCATCTCCCCAAACAGAGAAAGAAGTTAGAAGTTTCTTGGGACGATTGAATTACATTGCTAGATTCATTGCCAATCTAACAGCCACTTGCGAACCAATGTTTAAGCTGTTAAAGAAAAATTGCAAGGAGACATGGGATGATGATTGTCAAAAGGCCTTTGATAAAATTAAAGATTATTTGTTAAATCCCCCGATTTTGGTACCTCCATCACCAGATCGTCCACTAATCCTTTACCTAACAACTTTACCTCGCTCAATGGGAGCAATGCTAGGTCAACTTGATGATTCTGGAAAGAAGGAAAGAGCGATTTATTTCTTGAGCAAGAAGTTTAATGAGTGTGAAGCTCGTTATCCGGTGATTGAGCGAACTTGTTGTGGACTAGTATGGGCAACTAGAAGGCTAAGGCAATACATGCTTTACTACACTACCTGGCTAATCTCACGAGTGGACCCACTTAAATACATCTTTGAGAGCCCGCACATTGCTGGTAGAGTACTAAAATGGCAAGTTGTACTATCAGAATATGATATAAAGCATGTGATGCAAAAGTCAGTCAAAGGTAGTGCAATAGCAGATCACTTGGCCGATAATCCTTTAGGGGATGACCAGCCATTAGATTTTCAATTTCCTGATGAAGGCATATGCACTACAGAAGAAGGTTGTGGTGAAGGAAACAATGAAGAGCAAGAATGGGAAATGTATTTTGATGGAGCCGCCAACATGCATGGAAATGGGGTAGGAGCGGTGATCGTTTCACCAGAAGGAAAACAATTTCCAGTGGCCATCAAATTAGAATTTGATTGTACTAACAACATAGCAGAATATGAAGCTTGTGTTAATGGTCTTCGAGCAGCTATTACCCTTGGTATACGGTGTTTGAAGGTATTTGGTGATTCAGCTCTCATTATTCATCAAGTAACAGGAGAATGGAGAACAAAGGATGTAAAATTGATTCCCTATCAAGAACTCCTAACAGATTTGATTAAGCAATTTAAGGTTGCTAGCTTTCATCACTTGACTAGAGATAAAAACCGTTTCGCTGATGCTTTAGCCACTTTAGCAGCAATGATCCAACTTGATTGTGGAGTCCATATCCAACCCATCCAAGTGGAAGCTAGAAGCTTTCCAGCGTACTGTCTGAATGTTGAAGAAGATCGAGAAGAATATCCTTGGTTCCAGGATATTAAGGATTATATCACTAAGAGATCATACCCAGCTGGAATGACTGAGAATGAAAAGAAAACCCTTCGTCGTTTGGCTATGACATTCTTTATCAGTCAAGATGTTCTGTACAAGAGGGGTTATGATGGTACTTTACTTCGCTGTGTGAGTTCAGAAGAAGCAAAGAAAATCATGGTTGAGGTACATGAGGGCATATGTGGCACGCATGCGAATGGTCACACTATGGCCAAACAGATTCAAAGGTGTGGCTACTTCTGGCTAACAATAGAGAAAGATTGCTTTGAGCATGTCAAGAAATGCCACAAATGTCAGATCTATGCTAATAGGATAAATGCTCCTCCAATCCCATTACATAATTTAGTATCACCCTGGCCATTCTCAATGTGGGGCATTGACATTATTGGCCCAATTAACCCAAAAGCTTCGAATGGACATCGCTTCATCCTTGTCGCGATTGACTATTTCACAAAATGGGTAGAAGCAAATTCATTTGCTAGCATCACGCAAAAGACGTTCCTTAAATTCATGAAGACAAATATTTTATGCCGATATGGGATTCCTGAAAGGATCATTACTGATAATGGTCCCAATCTCAATGGAACGGAAGTCAGGAACTTTTGCGAGAAGTTCCAAATCAAGCATCATAATTCAGCCCCGTATAGACCTCAAATGAATGGAGCAGTTGAAGCAGCCAATAAAAATATTAAGAAGATCATTGGAAAAATGACAGTAACTTATAAGGATTGGCATGAGATGCTTCCCTATGCTTTACATGGTTATCGTACTACTGCACGCACATCCATAGGGGTGACCCCATACTCCCTTGTTTATGGAATGGAAGCTGTTACACCCATTGAGATAGAAATACCATCTTTAAGAGTATTGGCAGAGGTAGATTTAGAAGAAAATGAATGGATACGAACCCGATTTGAGCAACTTAACATGATTGAAGAGAAAAGGCTCATTGCAATGTGTCATGGACAATTGTACCAAAAGAGAATGGCAAGAGCTTTTGATAAAAAACTTCGCCCACGGGAATTCAGTGCTGGGGATCTTGTACTCAAGAAAATATTGCCTAACCAAGAAGATAATAGAGGCAAATGGGCTCCGACCTATGAGGGACCTTATGTTGTCAAACATGCCTTTTCTGGAGGAGCACTGATCCTAGCTGACATGGACGGTCAAGAGTTAGCAAAGCCCATTAATGCAGATGCTGTCAAGCGTTACTTTGCTTAAACAGAAAATGAAAAAGAATGAAGCGCTCGTTAGGTTGAAAACCTGTAAAGGCAACCTAGGCAAAAGTTAGAGCTAATAGAAAATGAAAAGGAAAGAATAGCTCGTTAGGTTAAAAAACCTGTAAAGGTAATCTAAGCAAAAGTTAGAGCTAAAAAAAAAGGGGGGGCAAAGCCATGATAAGAAGAAGAAGAGTTCGCCAAGACAAAAGGATGTCTTAGGAGAAGAAAAGGAAGGCATCAAAAGTTAATTATCTATGTTTGGGAAAGTTGTCTCCATCGTCTCTCATATTATGCATATCAATAGCAGCTCAGTGAAACACCTGTTGGGGTTTTGAAAAGCTAAAGGAAGAGATGTGATTAAGTAAATCCATATATCCCATTCGCGCTTTGGCCATTTGTACTCATAAACCAAGATATTCCCATTTCTCTATGAATTTTAGCATCAGTGAATGAATTTTTTCCGCCCTTGCTCCTTTGAGACCATCTTTCTTCTCGTTTCGTGTTATCATATTCAAATTCATATCCCCTATATTACAGCAGGTTCGCATTCAAGGAACAATATTTTGACGCATTTACTTGACGTAGAATGCTGGTATCTTTATTCTCGCCTTTCGCCCTTGAGGTATCAAGATCATTACGTAGGTGTAAAATGATAATGAGAGCATGTCTACTATCAGTGTTTGGTTATAATAGTTAATCTCATTAATTTGAAGACAAGATCAAGTGACGAGAATTTGGTCATTGGAATTTTCTAAAGAGGGGCAACGGCATACTGTGATACTACACCTATTAATGAATAAAGGTTAAATAACAGACTTGGAGGTATTACCTTATGTTCGAAATGATTTATTCAATGTGCACAAAATTTTCAAAAAAAAAGATAAATACTAAGATAGTTTTCAACATTAAGCTTTCCAATAAAATTTTTGCAATACATTTGCATTATTCATACATTTGCATTGGGGCAAATAAGCACGTCTTACCCTTTACATTGCAAATCATCCATCCAATGTATATTGTACATATTTTTAGCGCCTATAAACATCATACATGGCACATTACCACATTGCATGCCTTGTCATAGAAACACGCCACATTTAAAAAAAAAAAATCATGCATTGCATATCACCCCATTGCATGCATTGCTACAGAAGTATGCCCTATTTAGATTAGGGCAAACTAAAACTTGCAAAACCTAAGGAGTAAGCGAAGAATTAAACAAACTCACCTTTGAGTTTCTCATATTTTCCCCGTGAGATGAAACCTATTCTCACACTCAAAGCCCAGTACCGGCTGGCACGATTCCTTAAAGCCCTGTAACGGCAGGCCCCCCAAGCCCTGTAACGGCAGGCACCCCAAAGCCCTGTTACGGCAGGCACCCCAAAGCCCAGTACCGGCTGGCATGATTCTTTAAAGCCCTGTAACGGCAGGCACCCCAAAGCCCTGTCACGGCAGGCACCCAAAGCCCAGTACCGGCTGGCATGATTCTTTAAAGCCCTGTAACGGCAGGCACCCCAAAGCCCTGTTACGGCAGGCACCCCAAAGCCCAGTACCGGCTGGCACGATTCTTTAAAGCCCTGTAACGGCAGGCACCCCTAAGCCCTGTTACGGCAGGCCCTCAAGCCCAGTACCGGCTGGCACGATTCTTAAAGCCCTGTAACGGCAGGCACCCCAAAGCCCCTGTTACGGCAGGCCCTCAAAGCCCAGTACCGGCTGGCACGATTCTTTAAAGCCCTGTAACGGCAGGCACCCCAAAGCCCTGTTACGGCAGGCACCCAAAGCCCAGTACCGGCTGGCACGATTCTTAAAGCCCTGTAACGGCAGGCACCCCAAAGCCCTGTTACGGCAGGCACCAAAGCCCAGTACCGGCTGGCACGATTCTTTAAAGCCCTGTAACGGCAGGCACCATAAAGCCTGTTACGGCAGCCCCAAAGCCCAGTCCCGGCTGGCACGATTCTTTAAAGCCTGTAACGGCAGGCACCCCAAAGCCCTTTACGGCAGGCACTCAAAGCCCAGTACGGCTGGCACGATTCCTTAAAGCCCTGTAACGGCAGCACCCCAAAGCCCTGTTCGGCAGGCACCACAAAGCCCAGTACCGGCTGGCACAATTCTTTAAAGCCCTGTAACGGCAGGCACCACAAAGCCCAGTATCGGCTGGCACAATTCTTTCAAGCCCTGTCACGGCAGGCATCTCCGAGCCTTGTAAAGCAGGCATCCACCTGGTCCTTTGGAACATAGGCAATTCATCTCCATTGAGGTTTTGTTTGTTTTAGTTCGTAATCACATTTCATTTTAAAAAAACCCTTCTTTTATTTTGTTTTGTTTTGTTTGTTGTAGATACCTAAGAGTCTTGCCCCTCCTAACAAAATACATGTTTCTCTCTTCATTCATTTCTAAGATAAAATATCATCTCATGAAATCTCACTTAGAAATCAAATGAAGAGGGGCATCTAGTCAACATATATTTTTTTGGATCGTTGTTGTCATTTGATTATTTTCATTCACATCACATTGCTAAAAATCAAAAATCATGTCATGTGTTTGTTATGCAATAGTCTCGCATTTAATCATATCTTGTCGTGTCAGGGGCAATTAGGTCTTTTCATAGGTATTGCATGGCCGACCAAAATACATGTTCTATCTTTACTTGTCACTTATGTAAGAATTCAAAAACACACTTTTTCATATACTTACATAAGAAACAAGTAAAGAGGGGCAACTGTGAACACCGTATTTTGTCCGGGCATTTTTTTTTTAAAATAATAATAATAATAATCAACATCATCATCTAACAAAAAAATCCTCTCTCCTTTTACCTTAGATAACCCTTCTCTTAAAAGAAAATTAATTAAAAAAAAAATATACTATGAAATTGAATAATTAAAAAAATAAAATAAAGAGGTAGTATCACGTGCATGCCAATTTGAACTGCCCAGCTTCAGCAACAAAAACACAGCAGACATGAAACAGACAAAAGAAGGAAAACGAGAGAGAGAACAGTCAGCCACGCATGCACGAAGAGAACGCCGGAAAAACGCACGAGCAGACGCAGAAAAAAGAACTTTCAGCCATGCAGAGAAACCAGAACACGTCAACGCACAGCCACAGCTACACAGAGACACACACAGAAAAAACAAGCAGAGACGCACAATGAAAGGAAATAGAAACATGCACGTACACGAGAAAGCAGAAAGAAAACACAGCACCAACACATACGAAACACACACAGAAAAAGTAGAGGCATGGACACGACAGAAGAAAAAGGAAGCAGAAAGGCAGCACCCACACGCAAAGAAAAAGAAGAGCCATGCAGAAATGAAAACAGAGCAGAGAGCTTTCGGCGCACGCAGAAAATGCAGCGGAAGAGAAGGGAAAAGGAAGAAGCAGAGAAAGGGAGTAATCATTCAGCTCTTCCATCCTCTATATAAGGAGTGACAGGGCTGGGAGAAAAGAGGAGGAGACGGAGGAGGTGAAACAGAAAAAGAAAGACCGAGAGGACTGAAAACAAAAAAAACAGAGACAGAGGAGAGTCCGGGAGAGGAAGAGAAGAGAGAAAGAAAATAGAGCAGAGAGGAAGCAGCAGAAAAGGAGAGGAAAAATGGAGAAACGAGGCGAGAAAAACTGGAAGAAGGAGATCAGAAGTAAAACAGAGCATAGGAGAACTGAGAGAGAGCACGAGGACGAACGAAGACTGGAGACGAAAAGAATAACAGAGCAACTGGAGAGAGAGAGAAAGTGTGGAAGGAAAAGGAGAGAATCACCTAAACTCTGCGTCTTCATCATTTTTCCTCCCCTCCTCATCCG
Organism: Prosopis cineraria; assembly: GCF_029017545.1. Taxonomy (NCBI): domain Eukaryota; kingdom Viridiplantae; phylum Streptophyta; class Magnoliopsida; order Fabales; family Fabaceae; genus Prosopis; species Prosopis cineraria. The sequence continues at coordinate 25,719 of NW_026556366.1, forward strand.
CGTGAGCATTTCCGCTTTCGTCAAATCACACACTTCTTCATCCCTCGTCGTTTCCTGTCAGTTTGCAGGGGCTACTGCCATCACTGACGGTGCACTCGTTCTCCTCTGTGTCTTCATCTCCTCTTCCTTTCTCAGTTACGGGCATCGCGGGAGCGTGTGTAAAGTTAGTTCACACCTTATTAATTGCTTCTATGAATTTTATATCCAGATGAATAAGTCTCGAATATACGTATTTATTTTTTATGCTCATATGCTAAGCACATATATATATTTTTTTAAAACTTAAAGTAGGAGATTTTGAGAATTTTTACAGACATTTAAAATGATCTCATACCATAAAGATCAATAAGATTTTACAAGTATGAGGATCAATTTTGTAGATACTTATACGGGTTCTAAAGGCCCTTATTAAAAACAACTCTCTTCTTTATACTAAATATTTAAGTTCCATGTGAGATTTTAAGAATCTTCGTAGGAACTTAAATTAGTCACATTATTATGTGGGACAGTAAGTCCTCGTAGATATAGTGATTTTCAATTTTTGTAATAAATAAGTAATTTTGCAAATAATCATATAATATACAATTTAAGAAACTTAATTAACCAATTAAATGTATTTAAATGGTAACCATATTTACCAATTATATCTTTTAGCCACGTGAAATTTTTGAATCTCCGTAGGCTTCTAAGATCATCGTATTATCGTGTGAGTCAATAAGACTCTGCGGATATAACGATTTAGTTTTTAAAATATATATACATATATATTATATAATTAATTAAATCAATTAATTAAATTTAATTCCTGTCTCGTGTGAGATTTTAGAATCTCCGTAGATATTTAGGATAATCATATTACCGTATAAGTCAATAAGGCTTTGCAGGTATGATGATTAAAATTCTTCAAAACATGTATACATACTTAAAATATATTTTTGATACTTAAAATGTACATAAGAATATAAATAAATAAATTAAATTGCCAAACTCTTCTATCATGTGAGATTTCAGAATCTTCGCAGATACTTAGAGCAATTGCATTACCGTATGAATCAATAAGGTTCTACAGGTACTGCAATTAAATTTCTAATCATAAAATATAAGAAAAATAATTTTAAACCCTTTCATTTCTTTATTCAAAATTTAAAAATTGAGAAAATAATTAAAATTGAATTACCTTTTGCAATTTAAAACACACATATCAAATTTCAGAAATTGTTTTATTTGCAAAATGGTGAGTTATTTCTAATTAATTTCTCTTCAAAAAATATTTTTAACCGACAAACTTTTAAGCCCGAACTACGTGGACTTTGATCCCCATCACAGGGTACGTAGGCCTCAGAGTCAGATTCTGAGTCAAGTTCGTCCTCCCTCGTAAATAAATAAACATTTCTCACTTAATTCTCATCATTTTTAAAACACATGAATACAAAAGGGATAATTAAAATAATTATAAAACCATATTAAAAGAGCACAACAAACTTCAGGTAACCGTTCTCACGAACGGGTGTTGTGGGGTGCCTAACACCTTCCCCACACTCAACCGACTCCCGAACCTATTCTCTGATTTCACAAATCACCCTTATCTTCCATTAATCGGTTTCCCGAGATTTCCCTCAAAATCTTGGTGGCGACTCCTCGTTTGATTCGGTTCCCGCTGCGAAGGCCGGGACCTCCGCTCGCGCGCCGTCCGCGTCGCATTTTTTTCGGGTGCGACAAGGGGGCAAAAATGCAAGATTGTCATAAATTTGTCCTGCACTCGATTTTTGGTGCTTCATGCAACTATGCTTCATATCTAGATAGATAGATTGGAGTAGAGCTACTATGTCTCTCCTAGTTTTATTTTCTCAATAGGCACAACCGCACAAAGTCTAGTATAATAATCAGATAATGGATTAGTGGTAAGCTGTAAGCCAACGATATGACGGATTGACAGTGACATTATTCTGCAAAAAGTTGAAGAAATTGAAGGCTACTCTACTACCTGTCAATATGACAGTAACATTTCATTTTCAAGCTGCTTGATCAAAACCTGAGAAGCACAATGAACAGGTCTTACCAAATTGTGCTTTTATCTCAATCTGATTGCATTCATATCCATGCCAAAGTCTCTAGTGAGTTGCTTGGCACGCCCATGAGCTGATAAATTCAACACACCAGAATGAATCATCTTAATAATCACAAACCAGGTAAACTTATATCTAAACCAAAAGGTATATATGATCAATAATGATGAGAAGGCTTATAAGAAAGAATTGAGACTTGCCAATACAGAGCAGTTTTGCAACGTGAGCAAGTTCTCCTAGTTATTGTTCATAATTTCCCACAGAAGGAGCAAGCATCTAAGTCCACTTTTGCAGAACCAATCTTCCCATCTTCATCTTCAACCTTTCTGTCTTCTCCATACTCTGCTTTGGAGCATTAATAATAGGATTCTCTTTTATCTTCTAAGAAAAGCCGCCACAGGAATAATATGACCATCATCATCATTGTGAGCTTGAAGAACCATATAAAGTTCAAAAACAACCCATCAAACACCTTCAAGACACTGTGATTTCAGTGAGTTAAGAAATTGGAAGGGCAAGTTTTTGTCCTTAGGAACTGCCATGTCTTGTTCCTATCCTGTTATGATACTTACTCTCACTCTTTAAAGTTAGATCGAAAGCAAATACCAGGAAATGAGGACCAATAAACTGGGGTAAACTAGAAAATATTTAAAAGCTTGACTTGAACATTGACTTGCCTTAATGTCCAGTACTCAACTTGATCTTGAAAGAATTAATGATACCTTTAATTCTAATAAGCTTGTAATAAGTTCTAAATGAGAGCTATAATCAAACCAGTCTTTAACCTCATATACACACACTGAGACATTCATGTTAACCAAAAAAAAAAGAAGTGTCATGGTAATGTTTAACTCCATTATTCATGAAATTGATTGATATGAGATTTCGAATACAACTCGCAATTCCATAATGTGATGACCAGGTAAACTAAACACAAATAAATACACACCACTATTCATCCTAGACTAGTTGAGTTCGTACATGAAGGCAACAACACCAAGAAACAGAATCTTGAAAATATTTCACTCTATCATTACTGTTATTTTCCATTTTTGTACAAGGCAGTTGAGAGACAAGGGAAATGAATCCATACAGATGCAACTGTTATTCATAACGCATAAAAAAGACAAAATAGCAACCCAACTTTCACAATGTAAACTCTACGATTGGCAATTCTAAAGTATCAAAAGATATAAACGCAATAACCATCTCTTATATGTGTTAATGCTAGCCCACTTCCTCTTGTGAAAAAAGATGAGTGTTTTTATGTTATTTTGTTTAGTTTTATTGAAGGGAAAGATGAGGGATTTTTAATGATTCTTTATTTAATTTAGGAGGAGAGGAAGGCTAGAGGTAATAATTAATTTATCATTATATATCCTTGTATAAAATAGCTTTACACCTTAATTTAAATTGCACGATTTATGAAAATTCACTCTCATTAATGATCACAATTTTTATTAAAAAGAAAATAAACTCCCTAATGGCTTCAAAGAACAGAACGTAGAAGACTTAGTCCTAATGAGAAGGGGAGAGCTACAGTATGTTGCATATGCAAACAATAATGCTGCAAGATTGGTGGATTGGAGTGGCATGGAGTCTTCATTGTCCCTGTGATAGATGTGAATGGAGGTAATCTCATTGTCGGAAAACTTATACAGTGACCTCTCTTTTTGAACGCAATGGCTTCATCGGAGGTAATCTCATTGTTGGAAACTAAAATGTGAGGTGAGAAGACGGAGGTCTGGAGAACTTCTATTGAGAGTTGGTTGAGGTCGGAGAAGTGATTGAGTTGCAACACGCATGGTGGACTGGAGGAGTCCAACAGGCTGTGGTTGTCGGGGTGGAGAAGTGGCCAGAGGAGACGAGGTATTCAGAATAAAGGCAAGATGGTATGAAATGAAAATTTTGCATATCCTCCCCTCCAAAATTTCTTAATGGGGAGGGAATTTAAAACTCCTCAACCAAACACACCCTCATTTACTAATAAAGTTCCAATGACTTGGGAAGGAGATTATATGACCAAAATCAAATTGCCTAAATATCTTTGCTCAACATCCCAAAATCTTACTCCAGCTGGCATATCTTCATTCCTTCTTTCACATTTGAAAATCTGAAATTATAGGATTAATGATTTTTCTACTTTTTATCAGCCACCACTTTTTGACTGGAAGATGGTAGATGTTAAGAAACTGTTGAGTTAAATCCAGATTTACTTGTAATCTCTTTTTTGAGTTATGAATCACTTTTTCATTAAAAAAAAATATGAAACCAAAATCTTCCTTTTCCTCCAAAATCACTCTCATCTTCTCTAAAATTTGTCGTGCCTTTATGCCACCTTGTTACTCCTTCACGTGAAGATGACCTGCTGATCATCTCATACAAACTATAAGCAGCCATACGTCCTTGATCGAATCAGTAGAAATTTGTTGCTGCCTGATTCAAAGCAGCAGAAAGAATAAGTAAAACGGTAGACCAAAAAAAAAATTAAAATTAAAACTTGAGAAAAGTTATCACAGGCCACTCAAAATTACAGCAAATAGAGCTGCTATGAATACGATTTCTTCCCCCTTTTTCTGAGTTTTGGCTCCTTAGCTTATTCTTCTTGAGGGTTATAAATCGCAAGTAATATCAAATTTCGTCCAAAATATGAAATTATAAATTATAATGTAAATTTACGGGGGAAAAAGTTACTTGAAATCTCTATGTTGTGTACTTGTGTTAAAAATAAAACCAATACGATGGGATGGACGTGGTAATATCCAAATTAATGCGCAACTCATATAACTTGGACTTAAGTTTTGATGAAAATAGATAAATTGACTGATACGACTTCTCTGAAAAAATAGATTTGAATGAAATTTATAAAATTAAATTAAAAATGAAGAGCCAATATAATCTTCATTTTCAAACACTGTCAAACATTCTTATCAAGAAAATAACGATTTAAGGAGTCTATACCAAATAAATAATTTAGATTTTGTTGGCCAGAACAACAATTTAGATTCTCTACACCAAATAAATACACGACCAGTAATTGGATGGAGATGTGTTGAAAGTGGAAGTCAAACAAAATTTTCATCTTTAAATGTAGCGTTTTACAATCTTTAAATGTAGCGTTTTACATTGAAAGTTCTGTCGTCGCTTTGGAGTTTAGACTATGGGTAATAACTAATAACAAGTGGAGGGAATAAACATGCTAAAAGAAAAGGAAAAGGATCCTATAAACATTCAATTTTTTGAGTCAGTGTAACAAAATCAGAAAAAGAATTGGATGCTACTAAGAGAAGGGCTTTCGGGTCCAATGGCCTCTATCAATGTTTCCCTTAGGCCCAATTTCTTTTTACATGTTTCAGCAACAAACATAAAGGCTTTATTTGTGTAAAAAAAAAAAAAGCAAAGGCTTTATTTGTATCAAAAAAAAAAAGGGCTTTATTCCCACTTTCCTTTTTCCAAAGACTTCGTCTTTCAGCAGTCATCCATCTTCTCTCGCAATTTCTGCCGCGTTTTCAGTGCATTTTTTCCCTTTCGTCAAGTTTCTGTCCTCAATTTTACATTTTTCAATTTGGAAGATAGAATTTAGATTTGGCTTTCTTCTTTTGTCCGTTTTGTTTTATCTGTCTAATTAGATTTTTCCGTGCATTATACAGAAGAATTGTCTCATATTTTTTCACAGAGAAATATATTTATTTAAATAAAATTGTGGGTAAAAGTCAGAATTTAAATTTAAATGATATTAAAATAAAAAATAGATAAACATAAAAATGACAATATAATTAAAAAAGAAACATGACATCATAAAGCCCGTGTTAGTCGTTCCTTACAAGTGCAGTTTGTAACCATATGACGCGTTTGTGTGTGGTTTTTTGTTTTTGGAAAACACGCATCCCTACACCTTGTTTGGGTTTTTTTTTTTCACAAAGGAAAGAACCCAATTCAGTTCCGGTATCATGTGGACCTTTCGGAACCCACTCTTCCTCCAGAAAATCATTAAATTCTTTTATTTGAAATTTGCGAGGATTTGAGATTAATTTTTGTGAATTAAAAAATCATGCTTGAAAAATTATTTTTATTTAGACTAAATATACCGATCAGAGATACAGTATACTGGAATATGAATTAATCAATGATGCTTAATCCTATCAACTAGTTAAATGTGTGTGTATAGAAAAAAGCGTCTAAAAGTTTTTTTTTTCCATAAATATTTGCATAGAAACATGGTTCAAGTCCTGACATACAATAAATTGCAAGTAAATGTAGGTAGATGGGGCCTCCATAATAATTCAAGCGCGTGTATCCCAGTAGAATTTTTCGCACTCAACCACTTTATTTACTGGCGGGCATGTTGGCGTATAACATGTTGTTACCTTACCACATATAGAAATCACGTCGTTTAAACGTTTTAATTAAAATTTTAAAAATATTAAAAATAAATTTTAAAATGTATATAATTATAGTATAGAATCTCAATTTAAACTTTTAAAATTACTAATACAAATATTTTTAACATAAGTATGCACGTTTTCTAGCAAAATTGGTGGTGCAGTTCCTTGACCAAAAGCACCTGTACGGTATTTAAGGTTTCATTACAAAATCAAAATCTCACTAATGAGGATATTTATAGATTTAGTTTCAAGGAAAAATCAAATTGAACTAAATCAATCAGTTCATCAAAGCTTGTGATCTATCTAATTTTTTCATCCAATCAGTTTAGTTTGGTTTCTGAGCCATTTAATTCGATTTGATTTAAGTTTAGATGAAGTTTGAGTTTTTTTAAAATATTTTTCATAATCAATATATATTTATATTTACTAATATGTTTTAACTATTAATTAGTATTTTTTTAAAAAAATATTTTGATAAAAAAATAGTTTTTAACAATCATTTAACATATTTAATTATTAAAACTAATATACTATCCTTAAAACACTTGATTATAAAATTAAAAAATTATCATAAAAAATATAGATAATATTTAACTAATTGTGACATCTTTTTAACTAGTGATTTAATGATAACTAATTTTTTAAGAGAAAATATTTTAAAAAAATTATAAAAATGGATAAAATATATGATAAAGTTTGGTTCGAGTTTAAAAAAAAAAAACATAAACTAAACCAAATCAATCTACTTTATTAAAAAACTCAAAACAAACCTTATTTATAATCAATTTTAATATATTCATGTTGATTTGATTTGGAGTAATTGATTCAGATTTATTTTAAATAGCTTACTCAGTGCGCTCCGTTTAATATGTCCGTAGAACTACGTTTTTTCTCTGGGGAAAATATTGTAGTTGTTTTTTTATGTTTTATTTTTGTTAAAATGTGCACAAAAAATATACGTGTCAAGAATCCAGGCAATAAACTTATCATACTACCATAATATTCCTGATTTTTAAATGCTGCACTTCTTATAAATTCTTAAGCTGCAGCCAACTAAAGCTATACAGAGGAAATAAAATATTTGAAATTAATTCACTTAAAAATATTTAATTTTTGATGGGTTTGACACCGGGTTTTAAGTTTTAACTAAGATGTATTGTATAAAAACTAAAAATCAACAAATTTTTGTGTTATATATTTTAAAATTGTATTAAAATTTGTAAAATGTTGTTGAGATTTATTTTGTAAGTGTTTAAGTTTGTGATCAGATTACAGCAAGTATAGACGCTATCACGTGATGTGATATCACATTTTGAAGTAGTCCCGTGCGGAGCAGCCTAATAAGTGAAATGACACTGTGCCGAGTCGAAGACCTACCTCTCTCTCTCTCTCTCTCTCTCTCTCTCTCTCTCTCTCTCTCTCTAATCAGTGTCTTACTTTCTGTGCCACTTGCCATCACAATCTGTGCCCTCGCTTTCACATACCTGCCGGACCATATCCACATGCAAAAAACTCAAAATTGTTGGGATGGACTTGTTCGGTAAACACAATTAAAGGGGTTAGGGAGGTCATTAAACGACACTAGTTAGTTACTTTTGACCTTAATAAGCTAGTTTGCTCACTATCAATGCTGCATTCACTGTAGTAATTATAATATAATATACCAATTTCTTCTAAATTATGAATCTTAATTAATACATTTATTAAAAAAAACTAAATATTCAAAACTCGTCAACTTATTTGGTAAAAGTAGCATCATCTTCACCCCCCACCACGTTGATATTGAACGGAGTGTCCCTTAACATTACATCACTCAGCAATCCAACCTGTTGCTTTGCTGGTATGCCTATCTATGATACATCACTTGCTTATCACATTCTCACGTGTAATTCATGAGAAACCCATTGCCTCAGGGCTCACTAGTCACAACACGAATCGCAGGCAAAAAAAAAAAAAAAAAAAAGAAAAAGAAAGCAAAGAAATGGAGAAATAAAAAACAATCTTCTTCCCCTGGCTTTTCCTTTCTCTGCTTCGATCAATCTCTATTGGTATTTTCAGATTTCAGATAACTGGAATTATAATGATTTCTAAAAAATATATGATTAAGATAAAAACACTTGATTAGTTGATTTGAAATGACAAGCGAGATAGTTACCTCGCGTCCCTCTTTTTCCTTCGCTTCCGTTCCTTTCACATTTTGGAATTGACTACGTGGACCTATCTCATTGCACCGTCCCCTTGTGATCTGATTTATACTCCTCCTCAAAAATCTTACCTTCTCTACATGAATAAGTAGTGCTTCTTCCTGTCTGACAAGTTTTGGAAGGATTCATTAATTTTATTTAAAATAAATTAATCATTTAATCTTTATAATTTTAATTTAAGTATAATTCAATTTATAAACTTTAGCTCATTATAATTTAATTTTTAAAAATTTTGACGCGGTTGTAAATTAATTCTTAAATTTTACCTTTTAATTTAATCCCTAAGTAACAACTTTTTAAACATTAATCCATATATTTTAAAAAATAAAATTATAAAAAAATTAAAATATTTTAAAATTTATTACTAATATTTAAATTATTAAACTCTTTTAATCTTTATAAATATTATAAATATTGAAAGTTTTAAATATTTTTAATTTTTATAATTTTATTATTTAAAAATAGGGATTAATATTTAGAGGTTAAAATTTTAAGGAACTAAATTGCAAAGGATAAAAGTCAGAACTGATTTATATTGAATTAAAATTTTAGAAATTGAGTTATAATAAGTTAAGGTTGAAAGATTGAATTATAACCAAGTCAAAACTACAATGATCAAATAATTAATTTTCTCTATTTGTTTAGAATAAGACACATGGAATATTATTTATTATTATTTTTAATTTTACTTCTGTTTCTAAATTTAATTTCGTAGCTTATCATATATTGTTTATTCCCCTCTTTTTATTTTAAATTTAAAAAAAAATCATTTTAATGCATATTAATAAATAATTAATGGTCATTTCTTAATTTTGGTAGATAATTTAAAAACGAACTTATAAGAGAAACCAGATAGAGTCTGTTAGCATTGTACCTTGGCAGAGCAACTTTCCACAACCATAGTTCAATAATTGTCTATCTTGTCGGGTTTGAGGATATTCTCCAATTATCATACTTCCTTCCTCGTTCCTAGATATAAGTTAATATTAAAAATACAAATCAAGGAGTATCAAAATTTATGTATTACGTGAGCATTATTTATTCCTTTCTATCTTCACCTCTATTGAATGATATAGGAAATAATGCATCTACTTATAGAAATTCAAGGGTGGAAAGGAAATTTATATTTTTTATCAGGGGTATTTAAGAAAAAAAAAAAGAATAGTTATACCAATAAATTTTTGTTAGGACTCATATTTGGGAACGAAATAAAGTAAAAATCCAGACTTGTATTTAGAGGGATAGAGGAAGTACATTTTTACGTGTGATGGTTAAGATAGTTTGGAAAAAAATAAAAATAAAAGGCTTGCCGAGAAATAAAATTATTTTCACGGTAACAGCTATTAAAATTTTACTGTTCTTGCTCGATAGTTTTTTTCTTCCGGAATACAGACTATTTTTCGATTACACCTTTATTCCTTTTTTCTTGTTTATAATTAATTATTATCGTATCAGACACAACTTATGACTTATCATTCAAGATATTTGTCCATTCTAGCTCACAAGCATTGCTTTTTTTTTATTTTATTTTATTTATTTTGCCAATCACAATCATTAATGACTTACTTCCTCCATATCAATTTATTCAAACTTTTTTTATAAAATTATACGGATTAATGAAATTTATTAAATAAAATTTTCAATTTTCAATTTTCTAAAACCTTTTAAAAAATATTTTTTATTAATAAAAGGAAATAAATTTATTTAAGGAGTGAAATAATGAAAGGTAATATTATTATAACTAATAAAATCTTATTTTTATCAAAAATATATTTTTAAGCATCAAATCATTTTCGAAAAATGTATTATAAAATGAAAGGGAAGGAGTAATAATTTTTACGTGCAGAATTCTCAAAACAATTTCTTTCAAAGAGAACAGTTTGGTGGATCTCCCCCACCCGCCAAAAAAAAAAACCAAAAAAAAATCTAAATTCTAAGAATTCTATGGAGACTGGAGAAAGACCAAACCCACTTCGTCATAACTACATTAATTTTAGACAAATTTTAATGTTGAAAACGGCTTATAGTTTTTGGCGAAGTGATGTACGTTCTCATAAGTCATAACTACATTAAATTTAGACGAGTTTTAATCTTTTCCTCAATTCGTCTCATCCAAAAACAATTTTCACAAATTAAAGCAAAGTAGCCACACTTCATTCTACTGTTACAAGTAGAATCTTCATCCTAATAAGTGTAGATTTAAGTAGCCCCCTGTTTCTCATTTGAACCACCTATACATGAGTCTCTGCTGGGTTTAGCCCATGATACCAAATTATAGATATTTATCGCCAAAACTCATCACAATTTTTTTAAAAAAAAATTGTCGGCCAACGCCCACTAGAATACTCGTAGAAATGAGTCAAGATTAATAAATAAAACTATAATTAGCTAGCAGCAGGGCTGGTCAAAGGCAAGATCTGAACAAATAAAAGTGCTCCATGTATTAATTATTGATTGAATATCTTATATCTTTATCCACTGTCTTGATCAATGATCTTTCTTGCGTATCTATCAAGAGACTATGATTAATATGTAATGCGATGGCGATTTTTTTAAAAAAAAATATTGTCGATGTTTCTATCGTTTAGTTCTTCACATGTGTGTCTTAAAAACAAAAAAAATGAAGGCAACTGTTGGACTGACCTATTGTATTTACTCTCATGAATGCATGATTAGTTCTCTTGATACTAATTTTGTCCAGACTCAATGTAAACCTATCTTTATATTTCTAAAATTAAAAAATAATATATATATATATATATATATATATTTATATGTGATTGTAATGTTACATTGGAACAACTAGTAAGAATTAGATATAATGTGAGGGGTTAGTTAAGCACTTTAAGACTTGTGGGGATTTGGTGGAAGGTCGTCGTCAAATTTTAAACGCGGAAATTGAAACTTCTATCTCTAACGTGCATTGTTCCCCAACTTTTGTCACGCACTCACGACATTATATTCCCAAATAACTTAAATTAAAATCATAATAAATATATTAATTAATTAATTAATTATTAATTAATTAATTAATATCTTT
>NW_026556367.1:0-37404 GCF_029017545.1 Prosopis cineraria
ATAAAATCCATGTCAACAAAAACACAAAGCTTTCCAAAATTGGGATATATCTCCACATTTCTTAAGGCCAATGTTCTTCTCAAATAGGAAGATGCAATGAAAAGCCCATAATGAAAGGGACCAACCCCTATATACAGCTCAATTTTTTTCAACCATGTGAATGTACAGCTGCAAAAATGTACACTTGATCACTTATTACATTTAAACTTGAAACAATCGATCTTAAAATATCATTATGTTCTATAATATTTTTCTTAAAAAATCATACAACAGGTATTTCAACAAGTGGTGAGAACACTGAAACTGGATGTTATTGCCACAGCCATCTATGAATCATCTTCCCTCTAGCATGGTTTGAGAAATTTCATTTTGTGAGAACTGTATGAATCTTTGGTACAAAGTTGGATCAAGAGGAAAATCACTTGCAGTGTAAAAACCAGGAACTTTTTGGCTGTGGCAACAATTTCTCACCATTTAACATTAGAACTACAGCTGACATATCTGGCCTATCCTCAGCTCTCTGTTGCACACATAGCAGTCCTGCCTGGATAGATCTCATTACTTCAGATTCAATGCAACTTTCCTTAAACATCCATCCATGAGTTCCATTGGTCTTCCTTCAATCCACAATTTCCATGCCTAACATCGGAGTGATACCAAAAATAAATAAATAAATAAACTTCTATGCCGGGAAAAATTCAAGTGCTTGTAATATGTCAAATGTTTGTGCAATGAGCCAATGAGCCAATACAAACACGAGTGTTTCAGGTGGTGGGGCCTATTCACATTAATTTGGGGGGAGTTCTTATTGAAGCCTAACACAACCAGCTAGTGCAAAGAATCGTACAGTGATCAAAATAATGAGCAGGAAACTTTCTGCTTTGACTACTAAGCTACTGAGAAATCATTAGAAGTCTGAGATATCAGCGATTCAGTAGGCTATACAAAATGTAAATGAATGCTGAACGAACATGGGTGATTCAGGTGCTGAGATCCATTCATTCACTCATTTTGATGAGTTCCTCTTTAATCCTTTCATAGCCAACTATCTGAAAAAGTTCTTTTAATTAGGTAGTATGCTTACATGTCCAAGAAGATTAAGGTAGTCCTCTGGGTTTGAAAATCCTCTATTCTTCTTCCCACTAACAATCTCTAACACTATTACACCAAAGCTGAAGACATTGGATTTCATTGAAAATTGTCCATGTACAGCATACTCAGGAGGCATGTATCCACTGAAAGTATATAATTCTGATTTCAAATAAGTGGAAAACTGAAGTCCCAAAGGAAGTGATAAATATGTAGGAGACAAAACAACTTACTATGTTCCCAACAACTTTGTTGGTGTTGGCCTCAACTTGATCATCCCAAAATGTGCGAGCCAAGCCAAAATCTGATATCTTTATATTCATATAAGTATCTAGTAGAATATTGCTTGTTTTAAGATCTCTATGAATAATTCTCAATCGAGATCTATATGAAGATAAATAAGTCCTCGAGCAATGCCATGAATAATATGCCAACGCTTAAGCCAATCCAGCAAGTTGCTTCGAGTTTCATCTGGACATTAAAAACATGTTAGAATGCTAGTTGCAGTCTCAACAACTTGGGAATTTGGCAAAGGCTCAGAGTTTCAAACCAAAAATAAAGTGGTCCAAGCTCTTGTTTGGCATATATTCATAAATCAACAACTTTTCTTTCTCCTTCAATGCAGCAACCAAGAAGCTTCACAAGATTACGGTGCTGAAGTTTTGCTATCAACACAACTTCATTTTTCAACTCCTCCAACCCTTGACCAGATTTCGTTGACAGCCTTTTCACAGCTAACTCTTGCCCATCTAGTGTACCCTGAAAATCATAATTAAGAGTTCTTGTTACTCTTAAAGAGATAACAGAAAATCATTGTTTTGATATGGTTATAGTACCTTGTATACTGGCCCAAAGCCACCTTCTCCCAATTTGTTAATGGTGGAGAAATTATCATTAGCCTTAGCAATGACTGACAGGTTATATGTTGGAATATCCATGATTTCCATCCCTAGATTATTGTTGTTGAACGTGACAATATCCAGAATTTCAGAACCGTGACAAAATATATATATTCATGTTAAAAGAAAAGCATGATAAAATTTACCTGACTTTCGAAGTTTCCTTTTCCTTGCAATTAAAATCAATCCAAAAATCATGAAACTCGTTACAAATATTGCACAGCCAACTACAATTACCACTATCTCCTTCTTGCCCATGCTCCCATGGCCTTGGTTCCCAAAATGATCTGACAATGTGAGGGATCATCAACCTTGAGTAAAACATCTCAATTAAAGGCAACTACTACCAAAGTTGTGACTAGCTTCAAAGGTGGTAAAAATTTTACATTTAGAGAGTAGTAGTTTCTCTAATTTATGAAGAAATATAAATAAATTAGAATAACAAAACAGCGTAACGAATAGAAAAACAATGACACAAGACCACTTCAAATTAGAATCTGATGTTGTTAACATGCAAAATTGGTTTTCTTGGTGCCTTTAACACACGCTCCTCCCTTTTCCCTCACCCCTCCCACCTTCGTATTGATACAACATACAAGTGAAAACTTGTAGTTAACCAACAGATACCTGGAAGGGGAAGAAGAAAAAACGATATGAAGTGAACAAACAATGAAAGTACCTAGCTCTGAACCAGGAATTCGTACATAGAGGTCTTGTCCCCCTTCAGGAAATTGTCTCATGTCCAATAGTTGATCAAACCATATTAAGCAGCCACTTCCTTCACCTCGAATATCCAAATTTGAATATGCTGTACAAGAACAGTTTTGCAGACATAATCTCTGACATTCTTCAAGGCCTACGGTCTTGTTATGCCATGAAGAAGAAGTGTCTGGCAACTTGATGCCAGTATACTTTCTAAATCCATCACCACCATCACAGTCCAAAGGCACCCTTCGAGCGCAGCCACTGTTCCAATCAGACACATTCCATTCCTTAAAATTCTTGGGTTCATACCCCCTCAAGCATTGGCAAACAGGATTGTTGCTGATGGTGCAGATAGAATAGGAACCACACAAGGCATAATTTGCGCACTGGTCAGGGGGTCCAGAGGCCATTACCTGCCAGCTGCTTGTTTTAATTACCCAATCAAAACGCTGCCCAATCCCTGATGAGGTCACTGTATATCTAGAGAAAATGGAATTATTTATCAGCTCAAATTTGTAATGTACCTCTGTTTCATTCAACACAAACTCATAAGTTATTGCGGGATCCACATTATGATTTGGAAACCCTGTGATGTAGGCGACACCAGCGACCGACGTGAACAGCGAGCTTCTGATTGCCTGAGTCGTGCCCGGAAAGACACTGTCCTTAAGAACTATTCCAGCACACCTAGACGACGGGCCGGCAGCTCCCCAAGATTAAACAAGCACTTCTTGAGATAGAGTAAGGGAACAGAATAATAGAAACTAAAGCAAGCACAGACGAACAGGAGTCAAAGGGAGGAGAGAATTGTGAAGGCTTGCCCTTTGTTTTGTCCTCACCTATGGGTATATGTAGGCCGAGGAAGGAGACACAAACGTTGGGTTATAATTACCGATTAATGGTTCGGTTATACACACATTAAACAACGAACGTTCAGCGTTTAACGCTTCAGTTACAGACGCCTCAAACAGCAAACGTGCATGTCCATTAATTCAAAAACGTTCAGCGTTCATTAATCTGAAGACGTTTGGCAGACAAAACATTAACCTTCAAAATTCGGTTTCCAGAAGAGGTTTAATGTTCAGAAACTGCTCAAGTTTAAACTCAAAACAGCAAAATCAGATGTTTTTCGGGTAAGTTAAAAGTAATTATTTATTTAATAATTTTTTATAAAATAACCTAGTAAAAAGAACCCAATGCCTCTTGAACTCGCGCGCAGGAGGAGGCGAATTGGCTAATTTCAACTGCAATTATTTTGAGTTGACCTGTCTCATATGCACGAAGCCACTTCTTCTTTAAGCCCATTTTATTAACTTATTTCATTCCTTAATATATATACACTAGGAATTCCTTTCTTTAGTTAATGTAGTACTTTGACACACACACACTTTGGACACACGTACAACATGTGAAGGAGAAGCCATTCCATGACCCAACTCTAACCTTCACCTCGGAACCTTTCAGTTCAACGCATTGCGGATACCCTTTACGGTCTATTTTGATTACATAATCTCCCCGACCTGGATCATCTGAGCTTTTCCATGACGACAGAAATCTGTCCAACCCCGTTTGTTGACTCCACCCAAGCTTCATTCCTGGCATTAAGGTGTCACAAGGGTGGTCAAAACTCTGCCATAAGAATCGGTACAAGTTACCATTGCTACCGCTCCCACGTCCATTTTTCACGACGAGATTTCCCGAATCCAAGAGTTGGGCAAAAGGGTTATATGCCCTGATTGATGAATTATTCGAAAACCACACCGTATTGTTTGTGGCATCGAGAAGGAGAAGAACTCCTTCGTCATTTAATTGTAAAACACCCTTTCCCCTATTGTTGTTGAGAGGTGTGTCTCGGTTGGCAACCCAGAAGACTGTAGAAGGAGATTTCTTGTACCATATTCCTAAGTATCGGGCATTTGGAGACCCAGGGCCGAAGAATCCGAGTTCGAAAAACCCACTTGCAGAAACTAAAGTCTCGCCATCTCTAATCAAGTTTCTTGGTGTGATAGTGTCTTGTGAAGGCGAGAGTCCTCGTAAAGCATACCAGCAAGGAATGAAGACACAGAACTCTGAAACTCTCCATTGTTTTGCTTATCAAGCATCACAGACCAGTCAGGCCAAAAACAAAGCTTCAAAGACCAGACTTGTGGAGTCAGGTATTCTAGTTAAGTCAAGAGTAATGGTATTATTTAACCCAAAAGAAAACTGAAGCATGGCATGAATTTCCCCCGGTTCCGTGTTTTGACCAAGCGTGGAAGTTCGCCGCCACGCCACGTTTGCGCAGAAATGTATTTATTGCAACTTTTTTTAAGTCCAAATTATTAACTCAATATAACGAATGAATTAGACAGAGGAATAGGATAAAATAGCGGAGGTCCATCCAAAAAAATAACAATAATCGTAACTTTATATACAGAAATTTATACGCACAATAAAAGATAGTGATAAAATATAAAAAATTAAATTAAATTGAACATTTAGTTTTATTTTTTATATTATTTGTTTAAAGTATACAAATATGAAAGACACACACGAAACCAAGTTCAAGGGACAAAATCTGAGTTCGTGCGATAAACAAATTTTCAGAAGAACAATTCAAATGTTTGACCTTGTAATTCATCCCCACATACAAGACAGCTTACAATTTAATCATCCATACTCTATCTTTTAATTCAACTCGACAATCATTAAAATGCTTTCAATATTATAATATAATAAAGAATCCTATAACTAATTCCCACGTTCCATCACAACCGCGACTCATTCACTCCATATCAGATAAGAAACCTTGATTAAAAAGACCAGCTTCGGGAAGTTCAAAAGCTCCATCCCCTTTGTTCACGCCGCCACCATGCATTTTATAAAACGAAGGCCCCTAGCTTCGAACTCTTATCAGATGCAGATGGAATGTGTGCCAAGTATTTTAATATATGTAACGTGGAGTTACATAAAAATAGAACGTGGCGGGTGAGTCCGAGTGTGCGCTCCAACCTATCGGTGACAACGATAGGGTTTTACTTACCATCTAAGCTTTTGAAACAATGAAAAACCGGAGAGCTTTTTATTCACCCCCAACATTCTCAATGTTCTTAGTAACAATTTGCAGTTAATCAACATTTACAATCAAGCCCAAGCAGATGCATTTTTATCATAATATTAGCAAAAGTAAAGATAATCCTTACAACTTGGGGGAAGATCTTTACACTCGTTGAGAAAACTTTTGAAATAAGATATTCTCATATGAATGCATCTCAATACAATTTCTGACATGTTGCCTCCCCAAAACATCTGCCAGCTCAGAGGATATGCATGAAAACTATATATTGTGAAATCACGTCAATAAGGAAACAGATGCAGGCGCTTGCATCCACAGGCAGATACGGAGTACAAATAAATTTTGAATCATCAAAAATTTCTACCAGGACGAACTTGGTTATTGCCTTTTAAGTGCATCCATCTTCTCCCTAAGGTAGTAGAGTTTGGCCCTTCTCACTCTCTTCTTCTCAAGCACCTTTATCTCCTTTATGTTCGGCGAATACCTATTGCACAAAGCTTAATCAAAACCAAATGCGACTTTACCAGTACAACATAGCTCATCTGCAGGCAAATCCATCAAAAACTGAGAAGTTAGAGCTCACAGTGGGAAGAGAGACTCAATTCCGACTCCAGCCACTAGCCTCCTAATTCTAAATGTAGTATTAAGACCAGCATTTCGCCTTGCAATGACAATGCCTTTTATGATTGAAATACGGCGCTTGTTCTCAGGAACTTCCTGTTGTCTCAGTTTATAAGGAAAATATCCAGTTAATATTTTGAACAGTACCCGGATATAGCAATAATATTTTACATCTTCAAAACAAAATCCCATACCACTTTGAGTTGCACAATGTAGCCTGGTTGTATATCTGGTATCTCTCTCAGTGCTCTGACTTCACCTACTGCTTCCTTATCTATAATCTACAACGGCAAGATATCAGCAACTCTTACAGTGATAAAAATAAAATGTACCAACTTAAAAGGAAGAAAGAGTAGTCATGTGCCTGCATAATGTGCTTAGCAGTTTTATCTAATCTCTTAAATTTAATGCGAGGAGGCACTTCAGAGACAGGAGTGGAACTATCTTCAGAAGAGTCAACAGAGTTTATCTGGGTTGACATAAATCTGGAAGGGAAACAGGGTGCAAGTGCAGCAGCTTGGTGAGACAAACTCAATCTAGAATCTCCAAGTATTGACGCTAAGCCATTTTTGGATTCAAGTCTTGAGAGTGCAGCAGTCTGGGGAAATAATCTTAGTCAGCTGAGGATTGGAAGGCAGAAGATATCCATTGATCAGGGTCTAAAATCCAAAGCCCACTATTTCAAAATACCTGACCATTAATATTACTAATATTGCACTCAAAAGGTCTCAAATTTCTTATGTCACATTTAATTTAGTCACTCAATCAAGAATATGTAACATGAACAAAACAACAAAGCTTGTATATGTAATGTTAAAAAGAAACTTCATCAGAAATAGAAACAGGTGTGCATTGCTGGATGACGATAAACCTTCAAACCAAAAGCAAACAAAGAAAAACTATAAAGTAAGCAAAGGCCATGCACAACTAATTAGTGTAGAAGAGGCACAATTGCTTTGAACATCAAAAAATTGGGGTTCGCTTTAAAAAATAAATAAATAAATAAATAAAGCCTCACACCAAGCACAAAAAAAGGAAGACGTAACATAATCTTGATGTCAAACCAGTCAATTAAGAATAACACTGTAGTTCAGGACCAGATTATCTGCTGCTCTTCAAGAGCAGTTCAATGTGCTACTATTATCTTTATAGCCCTTGGGTGCATCCAATGGAAACATTTCAGCCATGTCCTTTCATATATAAAAATACTCAGTCTAAGTAAAACTTCTTGGACAAAACAGTTAAGTAAAGCTAATCTACATATCAGCCTTAATACCCACTCACAATTCACATAACCCAGAACATTACCAAGTAAAGCTAAAGAACTATATATCAGCTTCAAGACCAATTCACAGTTCATATAATCCAGAACATTAAAATGTAACTATCAAACAACTGTTCATGGCTCCATTCAAAAACAGAGCTTCTCATGTTTATGTTTATCAGTATATCAGATTATTCTTATCATACACAGCCAGATATATCCCTTCGGTAAGCTCAGAAGAAATAGCATCCCTACATGCCTTCATTGTTGCAGTTATGTCCTCCCTATACTTAATGAGAGTGATAATCATTTTCACCAGTTAAACAGAACCCACCAACAAGGCGTGAAAAACAAAGGAATTGCCGGAGACTGGTGGCAGCACTGATTAAAAAGAGTTTAAAGAAGGTATAACAGGAACAGTTTTCGATGAATGAAGGGAGCAATATTCGCCTGAACTGGATGCGTAAGAAGCATATAATGGCCATAAGCTACGGATATCAATAGCCAGGGGGTGGAGGGAGGAGGGGACTGGCAGGGCCATGCAGCAATTTTTTTTTTCCCCTTAGCATTACATAGGTGTTATAGATGTCCATCACCCCAAGATTTATGAAAAATTGGTGCTAAATGCTCTTTAATCTGGGTGCGCCCCTCAAACTTAAATCCTGAACCCGCCCCTGTCAATAGCATTTCCCGATTGCATCAAAGAAGAAAGAGCAAAGCAACAAGTCTAACCATGCATATCCGAGACACTAAAATATTTAATTATTAAGTAAAATATCATTCTAAAGCAGTATAAAAATGACAATATCGCGGCTTTCTCGGCATTTTACATAGCAGTAGCACCATCAGATCGCAATGAATCGCAGAACATTCTTTCAGAATGAAATGGAAACTTACATTGGAAAAGGAATTGCCAGAATAAACATCTGAGGAAGATAATCGAGCATTCGAGGTCGTAACTTGAGACACCAATGAATATCGGCCAAGGGATGATCGGAACGATGATAGGAGCCGGCGGGAAGCCATCACGGAGTTAAGGTTATTTCGTCAGAGTGTGCGCGAAGATGAGAAGGGGGGGGGTTAGGGTTTAGAAGGTGCTCACGTGCGCCGCATGTGAGTCCATGCCTTCCATTTTCCAGTTCGGTAATTGGAAAATCTCTGGAGGTAATTACTCCCTCCGTTTTTTATTTGCGGAATCACTGTTAGTTTACCTTTACCATAAATTTAGGTCTTTATATTTTGTTCGTATTTTTTATTAATTTTTATATTTTTTTAATTTTTTTGATATTTATATTTTTATATTTTTATTATTTTAGGTCCCTAACAATGACCAAAAACATTTAAAAAAAATATAGGAACTAATATCAAAATATAAATAAAGTAGAGGGATCTAAAGTTATATTTTCTTTTTATTTTTTTATATAAGTAAAATCACATTTTTAATAATATTTATTATAAATTTTTTATATTATTCCTAATAATTTCATCATTTACAATTATAAAAAAATTAATAAATGCTTAATTAACATAATTAATAAAGGGTATTGTAGTCTAATTCTTTTATTTTCAGACACAATTAATATAGTTAATCTATTTTTTTAAATTGTGTGATATAATTTTTGTCTCCTGCAAAAAAATTGGAGGGAGTAATATAAAAGAAGGACTATAATATTCTAAAATTGAACTATAGTCTCTTAGTACCCATCTGAAATTAAGTTTTTAAGAAAAAATGGCATTATCCTAAAATTTTAAAAAATAAAAAAATTGCATGTTAAAGTCCAAATATATAGTTAACTTTGAATGAGTTATTGTCAAATTTTGAATAAATACTTGTTAAATAAATACTAATACTTATACAATTAAACACATCTCATTAGTTTTTTTCTATTTTGTTGATGTCTGAATATGTTATTGTTTAACACAAATGAATTTATTATCAAAATTTGAATGACTTATTATTTATATAAGGTGAATACTTGTTTCATTAAACTTGTACTCATTTTTTCATCTTGTTAAAGTTTGAATATGTTATTTTTAATTACAAATGAAATATTGTCAAAACTTGAATGGTTTATTATTTACGCAATGCAATTTCAAAATTTTATGGTCCTCCTTAAATATAAATTATCTCAGGGATCCTCATATGAGATTTTCCTTTAATAACTTATCCATTCTTTAAAAACTTTTGGATGAGTAAAATAATTATTGCAATACTTTTTCCACTAAAAAATTAGTATAAATTGTATTATTCTTTTATATTTAAGATGCACATTTTTTTACTTCAAAAATATAACACTATATATAATTTTTGTTGTGAGATATAAAAAATATATTCTATTAACAATGGAGTCTAATCTTTTTCAAGTATTTGAATATAAAAGGCGATCCTTCTAATCACGTTGGGACATGTACAGAGACGTGACTCAAGCAACCATTAGAATGATGGATTACTCTTGTGAGACAAAGTATGATCTATACTATGGTTATATGTATTTTGACTCACTGAAAAAAATGTATTTTGAATTTAATATAAATTATTTATTATTTATGTGATATAATGATTATGAATATTCAAACTCTGATAAGTAATGAATAGCATGAAACTTGTTTTTTTTTTAAATTGCTTTTTTATAAATTTAGAATACATAATTAATTATACTTTTCAAAATTCAAGAGAAAAAAAATTAAGGCAAAGATATTATTTTGCAAAATAAATAGTATCACAATTGAATTCTAAAAAATATTATTTTAGGTCTGGTTTTTAGTATAAACCAAACTTTTATTATTTATATAACAAAAATTATGATATCCAAAAGGCAGTACGTAAATGAAATTAGACGTGCATGTGATTTGTTGGGAGAGGTACCATTTACTTCCGTATTCTAAAAAATTTGCCGTCACCCAACCAAAAGAAAATTAGACAAAAGAAGTACATCGTGTACAAAATTTATATTTCATTAACTAGCTACCGTTTCATCTCTTTTTAATTAATTCTCTCTAAATACACTAATTAGGTTTTGAAGAGAAGATAGAAAAAAAAGAAATTAAGGAGAGAAAGGAGGAAATCATATTGGAAAAATCAAATTGAAAGCCCGCCGCTGAAGACTTTAATTATGAAAAGGGATTAAAAAAATTCTGAAATTACTCTGACATTCCTAACATAACATCTAACAAAAAAATTGAATGAGAAAAGACAAAATAATCATGCTTGTCATTTTTTTTTACTTTCATTATTGTTATTTTACACACTTCTACTCGTTAAATTGTTATTGTTGCTTGTCATTTTTTTATACGTATCTCTATCAAAATAATGTTCTCACTTGTGATTTTCTATCACCAGACTCATCAGAACATTAATTACGCCTTTTATTTTTCACATTCATGTTTGTTAAAATGTCATGCTTACTTGTAATTTTCCATATACATACTTCAAAAATAATAACTTTATTTGTCATTTCATCCATCATACATGATTGTTAAAATGTCACACTTGACACTTGTTACTCCCTGCACTCTTATTAAAATATCATGATTACTTTTCATTTTTTTGCTTTTTCATATTGTTATTTTTTACTATTATACTTGTTAAACTGTTATCATTATTTATTTTTTTCCATATGCACATTTTTGTTATGTCAATATTTCTGTTAAATGACATTTAAAAGGGCTATTTTTATCTTTTCTCATTCAATGTTTTTGTCAAGTGTCACACAACATAATTTAAAATGATTTCATAATATTTTTATTCTTTTTGGTAATCAAGGGTTTTCAGCAATCTTTTAGTATGATTTTTTTCAATCATCTTCACTACTTCTCTGATCTTTTTTATAAGTGATTTCTACCAACATATCAATATTAATGCAAAAAAAGTATAAAAAATAAAAGCGTATGAAATTTTAAATATGTCCTTATATAACAAATTAAAAAAGTGACGTCATGTTGTTTTCTCTCTCTTATAAAAGATAATTTTAAAAATATTTTTTAAATATTACTTAAAAAATCATACTGTGATTTATAAATATAACCAAATAAATTTTTTAAAATGTGACTCATAAATAAAATTAGAGAGAGTATTTTATATTTTTTTTTCTTTTTAATCCTTCTTTCTTTAAAGGTTACAAAAATTTTACAATATAATTATTGTAAATTCTTATACAGTCAGTAGTACCATCATTACTACCACTATTTTTAAAATAAAAAAAATAATGCAAAGGAACAGCAGTAGAAAGAAATCAATATGACCCCTCCCTTTTTTTTTTTTTGGAGCTACAATCGACAACCCTAAGCTTGAAAGTTTGGAGGAACTAAGCAAAAAATAAATCAAAAGTATATTTCTCAACACACATATCCAAGACATTTTCTTGGAGGAGGACATCATTATCACCAAAATGGGTGTTATTGGCTAAGATTAAAAAAAAAGAAAAAAAAAAAGCAAGTGCATCCCTGCTAGCTGGTCCAGGCCGAAGACCAAAAAAAAAAAAACCATACTTATTATCATAAATTTTGTCCAAAAAAAGTATGTAATCATAAAAATCATATATGCATGTAAGAAAACAAATTATTAACTAAAAAACATAAAAAGTAAATATTTTTTATAAAATATTAAATAAAAATTTGAACAAAGTAAATAATCTAAAAAATTAAACAACGTGTCTCCATTTTGAAAATCTTCAACAAACATATGGAATTGGTCAAAACCCCCAAAAGAATGGCACATGGATGAGATAAAAAATACTTATAAAAAACTAGGTTGTGTGGGAACATGATGCTCATCTGTGTTTCCTTTTTAACTTCGTCCAGTGGGTGTAAATGAAAGTTTGCGTGGGGGCACAATGCTAATCTCACTAGGTAGAGTCCTCTGAATTTTTAAAAGGATAAAAGGACAAAAATACCCATAAAGTGAACAACCAGGAACACCCACTATCCTTAAGTAACAAAAAGGGCAAAAATACTCATAACGTCACATTTGTAGGTGCATAAGTAACCAATCTATCTCTTGCCTCTTAACTCTATTTATTTCGTGCGTTAATTGCTTATCTGGCCTGCCACCTGTCATCTGACTAGTCTAACATTGATGTGGCTTATTGTTGTAGGTTTGAAAATGATGAGTCAACTACAATGATCAACACACAATTTTTAAAAATAAACATAGAATGATAAAATAAAAATCTATGTTTATTCTTGTGTTTTAGGATTACACACAAGCGCTCTGTGTTTATTTTATCATTGAAGGAGGGCTCTGGTCAATCTTTCATCATCTTCACTCTTTGCTTCTAACTCGATACATGGCATGATCTTTTCTGTCAACCACCAGAATTAGCAGAAGGAGGGTGACACAGATCAGACGAGCTTGGCACAATGAAGAAGATGAAATTCTGGCTAGGCGTTGCCACTGTTACTTAGTTGCTCTGAGATGAACAACATGGACGGATGCTAACCCAGGGAGAAGATTTCACGAGTGTCTAAGGTATCACCAGGTAATGTGATTTGAAATTATTTATTTCTTAATTTCTTCAATTGCTACCTAATGTCGATGTTGGACATCATCGGGGGTGGGTACAGCTTCTTCACTTAGCACGATAGTGATTTTGGTGAGAGGGAGAAAGTTGTCATAAAGAGTTACTTGATGATATGGATAAGTTGTATGATGAGAATGCCTTGCTAATAAGAGGATTAGACAGTCAAAGATTTGATGAAGAGATTAGTGCCATTTCAATAGAGTTGAAGAAGCTTAAGGGAAGATATAGGAAGAATGAAATTAAACTTAGGAACCATAGATAGAGCTTTAAATTGGCAATGGCAATGTTGTTACTGTCATGGGTAATCTTCTTGTTTTGTTACAAGAGGGGTTGACTAAATTGATATAGTTCTTATGTATTGTATTACAAGTTGTAATGAAAAGGGTTAATCCCCTATTATGATGCTAAATTCATGTCTCTATGAATACAAAATGAGAATCAATGTGCAAGTTTGCTAAATACAAAATGGAACGTTAACATAAAATGAGACAAAAATGGAACATAAAGTTCCCTATTGATTTTCATCATCCCAAATACATAGATTAGTTTACTAAAAGAAATGCCACTTTACATTAGTGTACCACTTGCATCATTATTAGTGTAACAAAAGAGAAGGTAAAATATGCTAACACAGTGGCCAAAATACCATCAACTACAATTTACATTAGAAAACTTAATATTAACAACCTAACAGACTATTACACAAATTACATGTTCCTTGTGTTGCCCTTAGTCTTGCCAATTCTCTTCTCTCTCTCCGCCAAGAGCTATGAGGTTGTCACACATGCCTTGGCCTTTCATGTTAAACTTGGGGGATCAATTGGTAGCTGTGAACTTTATGATGTAGAGGTCACTTTATTAGTTAAAGGTATTTTTCTTGACCCCTCTCCAACCTTAGATATATAACGCCTTGATCTTCTCATTTCTTTATCATTGGGTATAGGGAAGCGTGTCTCATGATCAGCATGTCGCATCATGTATTCTTGTCTAAAGCCTTCAATAATTACTTGCTCAAAAATTTGTCCAGGCTATAATGTTTAGGAAAATTGTTGGTTAAATAAAAATGGAAATAAATATTAAAATAAGTCACACACATTCCACTTAAAGCAGTAATAACAAGTATTGAAATAAGCCACACAATTGTTGAAATAAGCTCACATTATACATTATCTTGTTAGTGTGATCATCTATTATGATGCTAATTCCAATTGGTTGCTTCCTTCTTATTGGTTGCTTTCTCCTTAAAATAAGGCGTTGTACAGCTTGAGTCAATTGACTCTCATTGGGTTAGCTCACAGGCATTTCAGTTGAAGATACTTTCTGAAATAATAGCATTTAACATAATATTTGTTCAAATCTCATAAATACAGCGTCTAACAGAATAGAAATGAGAATTTAAATTTACCTCCTTGTAATGAAATTTATTGTGTCCTTTTTTTTGCAAATACTACAAGTAATGGATCTACCCTTCTTGCTCAATTTTTTGGTTTGATTCCAGCCTTAGCCTTCCTCCTATCTACCTTTTCTATTTTGATTCTCTTTTTTTAGGCTTTTCAGGTAACATACAAATAGGTGGTGGTAGCATAGGAAAAGTATTTTCACTATCCAAAAATTCTTACTCCTGACAGGCTACAATTTTTACCCATAGCTAATGGCGTATGAGTTCTTGTGGTAGAAGAGTGAAATTTGGGTAATAGGGTCCAGCTTCACATGATATAAAGCACAAATAGCATGTTAGCATGGGATTCTAGTCAAATCCCATGCTCGACAAGTACATATCTTCCTAGTTATAAACACTGTGTGCCTATCCTACCCTTCAATGACCTCATAGCCCTCGTCCCCATTGAATACAACAGTACACTCTTCCATATACTTAGAACTATAATCACTTTGCCACTTCGTCACACGATTCTCTTCTCTGCCCACTTTTGCATCATTTTTACTCTTATACCATCAAACATGTTAATAATAAGTAAATACCTATATTTATCAATCCATGAATTAAAACTCTCAATGGAGTTGTTATCAACTACCTATGTCCAACATCTAGAATTGAAGTAAGCTCTTACCCATGCTTGTATTAGATAACTTAACACTGTCTCTACTACTTGGCTACTTAAGTTGCCCACAACCTTAAGGTTGTCTTTAAACTGTGCCTCGAATGAGCTCCAAGCACATACGAAGAAGATCTTTCTCAATTCATTCCCCTTCCATCTCTTAGACCAATTTGCATAGATATGTTGAGCACATAACCTATACTCAGCCTCTGGCAGCACATCGAATACAGCAGTCATTAAGCCCTATATAAGCATATTAAACATGATAAGAATACTAGACATCAACACAGCACATACATTGACATTTGTATATCTTACCTTTTGCATATCTAACATAATAGTCACTTTTAACCTATTGCCAAGATCTAGTGACCTTTGTAGCTATTGGATAAACCATGTCCAATTTGTGCCAATCTCTTTTTAGTCAATCTAAAAGCCAACGGGTATAAGGAATTATCAGCATCTAAACCTACAGCTATAAGTAAAATACCCGTAGCTTTTCCTTTAAAAAATGTCCCACCTATTCCTATAAATGGCCTACAACCCTATTTCCAACCAACTTGAAACATATTATTTATATAAGTCAAACAAATTTTATAAGGTAATAAAAAAAATTCCTAAAAAAACAAGATTCATACCTTTAAAGCATTAAAGCAGAGGTACATCCTCTTAAAAAGTCTTCTTCCAGCTTCTAGGGCCTAATTGCTAACCTCAACACTTACATCAATTCCTAAATTTAAGATCCTCAACTCATTGCAATAGGCTTCTAATTTGCCAAACTCATATACATAGTTCCCCTCCATCTCTCGAAGTATTTTCCTCTTTGCTTGCTTACACTTGTTGATACTCACGTGCATCTTCATCTCTCTCTCCACATCTCTTTTCATGTCCTTTAGCTTGAAGTGAGGATTCTCTTGAATTTTATCCTTAAACTGGTTAGCCAACCAATACATAGAGGCTCGTGGATTCTTGTAAACCCCAGAATACTTATGCTCATAACATAAAGTCTTCACTTTCATACTTGGATTGGACCCATCTTTAGAAGCATAGAGAATAAATGGACACCCTTCTTGACATATATACTAGATCCTGTTTTTCTCATTCCTATTCATTCTTAGATTCACACTAATGTGTACTGTATAGTTGTCTACAGCCATTTTAATGGCACTTTTGTTAGGAAAAGTTATGCCCCTATTAAAAAAAGGCTTGCTTCCCTCCTTTATAGGCTTTTTAAGCATCTTAAAGGCCCATGGTTAGCCTCAAGGCCCAATGAATCCTCATTACTTCTTTTAACAGATGCCTCACTTTCATAATATAGATACAAATCATCTAAACTCTTCTCGGTATCATCATCCATAGAATCTTCCTTATAACTCTCATCCTGACTATCAGACAAATTACTATCATCCTTCTCAGATACATCACCACCAGACAAGTCCCTACCATATTGAATAATTTGGTCCGTAGACTCATCTATTGCTTCTACTATCCTTTCCACATCTTTAGGTATGTCATCAAGACCTTTTACATCTTCTATGTCATCATTAATTACATCTTGCACACTATCTATCTTATCTTTAGAAGCTAAGTCTACTTTTTCCCTAAAAATTAACCTATCACCATAAAACATATTTTTAATTATTGAATCATAATCACCTCTCAATCATCTTCTAGTCTATTCCCATCCTTTGTCTACTGCATCCACCATTTGGAAATCTATAGCCAGAAGCTCTGCTCGCCTTGCATTACTCAACAATCCTTGGTTATTGCCTTCTTCTTCTATAGCATTAACTTTAGCCATATTACTTTACTCATAGAAAATAGGACAAAAATCTGAAGATAAAAATTCAAAGATAAAAATCAAAGGATGAAAATCTAAATATTTCAAGGGGATTTTATTGTTCAAAGGATGAAAATTAGATGCTAAAAATTTAAAGATCAAAATCGGTGCTTACTCGTGCTTTTATAATTCTTTTTCTTCTGAAACCCTGACAAGCGATTCTTCTGTCACCTGAGCCTCATTTCCTTCACTACCTTGTGTGTCAACTATTGGCACTTTTCCTTTCTTCTTCCCTATTACAAAAATCTCAATTCCAAATAAACCCTACAGACCTCTCGATTTTTTATTTTGAATAAACACAGAGTGCTTGTGCGTAAGCCTAAAACACAAGAATAAACATTGGTTATTATTTCATCATTCTATGTTTATTTTCAAAAATTGTATGTCAACCATTATAGCTGACTCATCATTTTTAAACCTGCAACAATAAGCCACGTCAGTGTTAGACTAGTCAGACGACAGGTGGCAGGCCAGATAAGCAATTAACACATGAAATAAATGGAGTTAAGAGGCAAGAGATGGATTGGTTACTTCTACACCCACAAATATGACGTTATAGGTATTTTTTTCCTTTTTGTCACTTAAGGATACTGAGTGCCCCTGGCTGCTCACTTTATGGGTATTTTGTCCTTTTATCATTTTCAAAATATGAGAAGGGCATATGCCTACTCTTAGTATGCTAGTGCTTGCAAGTGTGAAAGAGTTCGATGTCCTCTATAACAGATAGGTGTTTCTTGATGTCATTGATAATATCCCTCAAGTAGGGACGAATTTATCCCTAGTCACATATTTTTTCAAAATAATACTTTGTTTTTACTTGTAAAAATTGCTAAAACTAATTTAGGTCCCTACTATTATGTAATTTTGCATTTTAGCCCTTCCCATACAATTGTTCTTGGATCTGTCCCTTTCCCACAAAGGTAAAGCTCCCATTTCTAGTCCCTATAATTTTGACGAAAAAAAACAATAAACAAATCATACATATATACTCTACTATGCACCTATGCATAACGTAACTACACCCATACATACAGATTTTTCTTTGTAATTTATAGGTTCTTTATAGAACATCTCTCTCTTTTTTTAATTAAAAAAATTATAGTGATAGTTAAAAGTTTTAGATGCATATCCTGGCTCTAGTATTCAGAGATCACAGCATGAGAGCACCGCAAAGAATGCTTTACTAGGGTTTTAACCCTTTCCTCATTGCTAGAGGGTTCTTTGCATGGCGGTGTATGTCGGCGACATCATCTCTTTCTCAACAAAGGCCATGTGTGTGTGTGTGTGAGTGTGTTTTGGTTTGGTACACTAGTGACTATAGGTTTAAAGGTGCGTGAGTAAGGAATTTTAAGGAGTAGTGACACCAATTTGGTGAGAGTAAAGGTCGGTAGGGTAGAGGAGGCTTGGTGTTATTGCCAAATTTGCAATGGATAGAGATCAATGATAGATTCCATCAAGGGTTGTGACATCAGACCTATGGTTGTGCATGAAGAAGGTTTCAAAAGGGTTGAAGCAAATTAGAGAAAGATCTTTAAGGATTAGGGCTTTGACTTGTGTTGAGTGGCTAGTGTTTCTAACTGATCTAAACTAGGTATTTTCTTCCTTGTGGATCAATGTGGATTAGTGGAGCTTGATCTTTGTTTACTTAGCTACTATGTTACTTGGAATCAAAAGGGCTCTAGAGGGATGTAGGTTTCTTAAACTAGTTTTATTTGGTTTGGTACTTGATTGAAAATAAGCTTTACTTGTTGATTTTTTTTGTCTTCACTATTGTGGTTGCTACCATTAATGGAGTTGGTTCTAGAAATTTTGACCTGAACCTATTTTAGGATCATGGTGTGTATCAATTTACTTGTTGCATTTTGCCTTAGGTTTTAACATCTCAATTTAAATTTTAAAAATTAATTAGAGTTAATAAAAATTAGAGATAACATTTGAAGGTGATTAAATTAATCAAGAGATAATTATTAGGCTTAAATTAGAATATAATTTCAAGTTAATATTAAATGAAAAAATGATACCAATAAGGTTTGGTGGGATTAACATATATAAAAATTATTTTTTTCATTAAAAAGGTAATATTTACTTGGATATTATGAAAACTATATTTAAGCAAAATTTTATAGGTAGAGTTTTATGCTAGACAAAAAAATAATTTGAAATCCATGCTAGGTAATTATAAAAAAGGATGAGAATTTTTTGATTATATATATATATATAAAGAGAGTAGTGAAAAAACACTAGTCAATTTTATTAATCAACAAAAAAAAATCATTTGACACTTATAACATCTTTAAATTACAAAACTCCCTTCACAAAAATTATTATACATGATGAAAGCTTTTTGACGACATGAATATTGAGAAGAGTAAGCGAGTTTAAATATCAAAACTTGGAGCAAGTACATTGAGTTCCAAAAATCGGGAACTATAAGAGCATTGAAATAAGTAAGTACTTGAAGTTAATTGGTTTAGTTTACTAAAATAAAGTTGAATTTTTACATTTGGGTATGTTAAAATTAAGCTTTAAGTGTAAAAAAATGGATTTTGATTTTGGAGTTAATTATTACTTGCAACTTTGATAATTTGTTATGAATTACTTTTAAATACCTGTTAGAAATTGTTCGTGAGATTGAATGACAAATTTGAGTTATTTTTTTGGATATTTTCAATATGAGCAATCCTGACATTGTTTAGTTAAGAAATTATTTCAATTTAAAACTTTAGACATATTATTTACGGATTTAGGTGAATTGTTTGAATTTATGTCAGGTAGAAATATGTTTGAATGGAGATTAAGAATAATATTGATTGATTTTTTTAGGACAAGCTTTAGGATTTAGAGTTGGAAAGGTTAGAGGTTAAGTTGACAAAATTAGGAGTTTTAGTAAGAATTTCTGTAGTAATGAATTAGTTAAGAAAATATATTGATATTTATGTTATTGAATGTTGTAGCTTGACTTATTATTGAGGCTGTGGAACTTAACGGAGCACATGAAGTTTATTTTATAATTTGAAAAAGAGATAACATTGAAATATTCTTGCATATATTGATATACTTATTTTATTATATATATGGATAAATGATTGTGTGGGAATGCTATTGTGCTCATTGAAAGTTTGTTTATTGTTTTTGCTTTGAGAGCATGTTTAAAACCTTCTAGCATGCTTGTTGTTCTTTGAAATCAATTCTATAGTAGTTTGTTCCTTTTAAGTATGCTAGTGACTGTAAAATGATGGATATTTGAGAAATTGTCTTTTTAGATAACTGTGATTCTTTTCAAATATATTTGGATGTATTTGAATTGCGTGAAATGAGTTTTATCCTTTTCAAGCATGCTTGGCTACTTTTAAATGCTTTCTAAAAAGTGATACAAAAGAGGAAATAAGGTGGTTGGTTATATGATTGATATACCAAGGTTGAGATTTGCAATTTTGATTGCCAAATGATACGGTTCCACCAAGCACTTGGTAGTTGGCTTGTCTTTGTAGTCCTCTATTATCCTAGTATGGGTTTGGGACAATTAGCACCTTCTTTTAAAGAGGAAAGTCCTATTCTAAAAGCAATGTACTTTTAGTTGAGTATATTTTCAATTTAAGCTCTAGCTAACGAAATAAGGTGCAAGGGGTGACATAAGGGTGTGGTATGGTTAAGCATCACTTGTTAAATTGATGTTTTGATTTATATAACCAATAACTTGAAAAACTGTATACCTTATTTTGTGAACTCTTTTTTAAAAGATTGCTAAAATTGTACTTATATATATAAATATGTTTATGAACTAGGCTCAATTTGTATGTTGGTGTATATTATCCAATTTTTATTGAAATGTTAGATCTCATTTATTATCTCTTACTATTTTCAGATGAGCTGTTCGACAGAGTTGGAAAAGGTGCTAGTACATATGAGCTTAAGCTCATTGTTACATTTGGCTAGGCACATATAGTTGTGATTTTATTATTATGTTGTCATGATCTAGTATTATTCATTTTAGGCTATCTCTTGTGGAGTCAAAAGGAGTTAGAGGAGATTGTTTGTGTTTTACTAGTGCAAGTTGTGTTCAAGGATACATTCTGCTTCGATGGGAATTACTTGGCTTTAGTGGATTCTTTTAAGCCAATGTTACATTAATATGGCTTCAAGTGGCAGCCAAGTTTTTATACAGTTATGAGTGTTATTTCCTGCATAGCTCTTGAAGGGATGTGCTCAGTTGATGATTGGGTGTTTACAATCCCATCCCTACTTGTTCTCTTCCTATCTTCTGGTTTTCAGATAGCTAGGATTGCTCTTTGTATTTCTCCTTTGCTTACATTCCATTTAGCTGTGGCATTCATATTTGATGCTTTTGTTCCCTTCCTTATTTTTGGTTTGTTCTTGTTTTGACTAGTGGTTTCAGATTTGTTTAATATTAGTTTCTTCCTATATGGCCAAAAAAAAAATGTGATAGTTAAAAGTCAATCAACAAATCAAGATCACTTGTAACAAATTTTGGTTAAAGGTAAATTGAAAATATTAATTTAAAGGTAAGTGTGGCTTATAATAACTAAAAACTCTCATTTTTACCAACAAAGTTGGGTTTAACAAAAAGGATAATTCCTCATAACATGGTGAAAAAATCTTCAATAAGAAAGATGTCCACATTTCATACTATACCTTATCTTGAATAAGACCGTCTTTAATAAGAAAATGCTTGTAAATAAATAAAAACTCTCATTTTTAACACTATCTAAATCAACCCCTACAACTTATATCTATGCAAAATTTATCAATATATAATTATCATAAAATTAAACTTTTGGTACCTATTTATCACTTTCTTTTTCGGCCCCCTTGGTTGTGGAGTCTCATGTAACAATGGTTAAGAAACATGCTACATCATTAATCTCTTTAAAGATATGTTTAGATCATCAAGCGTTTAGTTAAACTTGCAGAGTTTGTATTAGCTCATCAGAAATTTTGTGTTTGAATTTGAGAATGCAATCTTATTAAATATTTGGTGGTAAAACTTTACCATCCTTTATATTCATGCCCGACTCGATTCAAATTACTGTCAGTCTTGCCAGTTCAATTTAAATTAGTCTGAATCCCATAAAGTAACAAACTGTATGATTTAGTATAGACGTTGGCTTTCGAAGAATTTAAAAGCCAGAAGCCGGAAGTTTCATGGAAATTTCAGTGCCCACACAAGTCAACAAACGTACCCCAGTGCTTGTTGCTCCCAAAACGTAGTCCACTACTTACTACGACTAAATTGGGTGTCACAAGGTTTCACCTGCTGCCGTATATATTATTATTATTATTATTATCAATTATTTAATTTTAACATATATGTTAATACATTGGAGTGGTATGTACTAATTGATATTTGTATGGGGACACACGAGGACGCAAAGGAACATCACACTTGCATGATGAACCAACAGAATATTCTCTCTCTCTCTCTTGATTTGCACGCCAGATATAGAGAGAGAGAGAGAGAGAGAGAGTATTCTCTCCTACACATAATGTCTCTTAACTCCTTTTTCCTCGGCGGGACCCCTTTCCGTATTCTCTCCCACACATAATGTCTCTTGACTCCTTTTTCCTTGGCGGGACCCCTTTCCGATTTGGACGCTTCGTAATGCACTATTTCTCTCTCACAGATCTCTTTTAAATCTTACTCCTTTATTTCTATTTATAAAGTAAAAAAATATATATTTATCTTAATTCTCTTTATAAAATACTTAAATTATTATTATTATATTTATTTTTATTATTTTGTCCTTATTAAAATTAAAAAATTTATTAAATATTAGAGTATTTTATTTTTAAAGTGTATATATATTTAATAGAAAAAAATTAAAAATTTATTAAATTTTTAAATAGAGTTAATAAATTTTAAAATTTTTTTTAATTTTGATGAAAATTCTAAAAGTTAATAATGAAATCAAACTTTAGTCTTTCACCAAATTATTGTCCATATTGTTGCATGTATGTCATAAATTCTATATCGAGAAGTCTCGCAAATAAAATAGAGTTTATAATTAAATTTGAGGAGTTCTCTTTCTTAATAAGCTAATTTTTTTTAGAAGAACTCTTTTTTAAATTTATGCTCAAAATATTGACTCTTTTACTAAGAGTTCAGTGTCACGGAAGGTGCCTCCTACAGAGAGTTTCAACCGGCTGAAGATAGAATGAAGCATTGTAAAGATGGCATTGATTTATAAGCGAAGTAGGCGTTATCTCCCTTGTCATAAACTAATCTTTTGAACTAGATTCTCTTACTTTTTGCTTGTCATGACACTACTCTCGTGGATTTTTAGAATTACTGTTTGTTTATTTAAAATCCTTCTCTGTTTCCTTCCAGTTTATATGTTGTTTAGAACGCACCATGATAATTTTGTATGATATTTTTAAACTAATGTGATATATGTTTATAATTCAATGTTCATTTAAATCTTAAATTTCATTTAAGTTTTTTATAACTTTGCATGATATTTTTTAACTAACATCATATATGATATATGTAATATATTAGTTTTAATAAAAAATATATGAAGAGTTTGTACTCTGAACACATTTTCATACATATCACTGTATATTGATAAGTGGAACCAAAAATTGGAATAGATCGGTCTTCAATTTATAAAAAGTAAATGAATAATATATATCCATAAAAGCTATATATTTGGCATACTTATACTATATTAGATGAATATTAAATAAAAATTAAAAACCACATTCATGCAAACGCTCGGTCAATTTTCATAACAGTTGATTTTTTTGGGTAAAATCATAACAATTGATTTTAAATAATAATTAAAAAAACAAACATGCTTTATTATATGATCTATTGTCGAACGGGTTTCACATACTGTCTTATATTATGTACTATATTATTATTATTATCATTATCATTATTATTATCATTATCATTATTATTCAAATATTTTAACTTATTCATATTAATACATGAGATGGTCTGTAATAATTAATATTTATGGGGACGCACAAGGGACCAAAGGAACATCCCACCTTAGCCTGGATTTGATGATTGGCCTAAATAATTCATTCATTTAATGAGCGCCTCATATAACACAATAACAATAATAGTTGTTTGACTTAATTGAACAATTGTAAAATATTAAAAATTAAGATAATATTCTAATTGATAATTTTAAAAAAATATTTTCTAAAAGATTATAAGTTAAAAATTATAAATCTAAACTATTCAAAGTAAATCTACATAGTCAATTTATAAAAAAAATTAATATTAACTTTGGGCCTTTCAAATTAAATTTAGATCAGATTAATAATGAACAGATTTATAAAATTTTATTTTAATAAAAATATATAATAAATACTTTAAATTTAGATCATCCGTATTAAAATCTGGATAGTCCAAATTTTATCACCTAAAATGAGCATTAAAGATGAACTCTAAGTTGATTGGTTTGATATGTCATGGAGAGTTGTGTAAAGCTTGATCATGAGAACTTGAATAATAAGAGAGATGATTGGTGTGTTTTGCTTAGGATGAGTTTCTCCCATGTACATGCCAACTAGGTTTCTTGAGACAACTTTCATTTGAACCCTGATTTCTACTTTCCCAAAAAACATGAGTGTCTTTTTTTTTTTTATACAAGAGGAAAATAAGAACAACTGAGTACATAGTAAAAAGGTAACGAACTAAGAGAGAGCCACTTTAATTTGCCATATTTTAACCATCACTCTCACTTCTCCATTTTGAAACAGGTGCGTGACGGATGTAGTTAGTGATCTTAACTTGATACTCAGGAATTCTCACTTTCTAGAATTTCCATAACATTAAATGAAATTATTATATGTTGTCTTTGAATTCACAGAAGTTTAGATTTAGATTTGAATTTAAAATCAATTCCTGTTTGAATATATAAAAACATATGAATATAGATCAAATTTAAATATATAATTTATTATAGTTTATCTATATTCAAATTTCATTTATATTATAGTGTTGGAAATTACAGTCATTTAAACTTTTTATTCTAATCGTGCTTTTATTATTCGTACTTTTATCACTCTTGTCGATTCTCTCATCTCTTGTTCTTTTTTATCACTAACTTAAGTATAGAGAAAAGTTTATCACATCCAATTTTTTATTATTATTTAAATCTCAACTCATCTCTCTCTATTTTTTATACTATCAAAATAAAAAATTAAATGTTAAATTTTAAATATAAAATTCAAATGCATAATTTAATTTACTTAATTTGTTGGGTTTAATTAGACCTTAAATAAATTGTAATTATAGTGTTAATGAGAACAATATAGGGGCAGTCGCATAGAGTCTAAAGAAAGTTGCTTTGCTTTCTATATATTTTTTATACAAATTCTTAATTAACCTAGGTGTTTGTCATGTGCTTGTTACGCTCATAAGTAAATAGCAGCAAAATTAGGCAAACGGACTCAACCTAACAGGTCAGTCTGCCAACCTATCAATTTGGCAAGTTGTGTTGGTAAAATGAGCTTATTTTGCAAAATAAGTTGGATCAATTCAAACCATAAAAATTTATGGACTAAACGAGTTAGCCTGCGAATCCATTTCTTCTTCTTCTTCTTTATTCTAGGATGGTGGACTTTGTGTGCATTAGATTCCCATCATCTCACTCCTTAACTTTTTTTCTTTAACCAGGATTGAGTTGCTTAATGCTTTGCTCACATATGTATGAAAACTACATGATTGGTATTATTGCTAATGCATCCAAATTGTCTCTTCATCTTCGTCCATACTGACATTTTCCTTCTTCACAACATTATTCTGTTTATGGTTGATTAAATTTAATTGATTAAATTTTATATTTATTTTATTTATTTACAAGTTCTTTAATTATTAATTTGTCATGGATTGTGAACTGTATATATGTTATATAAATTTTAAATTATTTAAAAAAATTTTAAAATATTTTTGTAAAGTAACTCACAGACTAGCTAACCCACTAAAAAAATTAATTTGGGTTAAGCTTTTCAATCCAATTTGACTAGCCAGCAAAAACGCCATCTCAAGTGCCGTTTGCCTAGTGCTAAATAGCAGTATAGCTAGATAATCTTTGCTTTGACAACATTTTCGTTGATAAGA
Organism: Prosopis cineraria; assembly: GCF_029017545.1. Lineage (NCBI taxonomy): Eukaryota > Viridiplantae > Streptophyta > Magnoliopsida > Fabales > Fabaceae > Prosopis > Prosopis cineraria. Next base: position 26,147 of record NW_026556367.1, read on the forward strand.
AACAAGAAATGATGTGCATTGACTATTTGTTTAACAAGCCCCAAGTAAAGAGCAGGCAAAGCGCACTCACATGCCTAGCTATATAGGAACCATGATAAAGATTCAAATGCACGTACTCTTTATCCATGCCCGAGAGGGCAAAGAGATAATTATATATATATATATATATATATATATATAACTCTGGAAAAACACGTTACTCTTCTGACTCCGATCGATCTTTGTCGTGACTGTCACGATTACGTCAGGACACGCTCCAGAAGAACGTGATCATCCAACCATTGTGGATCCGTTGAAGTTACTAAGCGTACATCTACATACGCCGATCGTCCCGGCGGGAAATCATGTGTGTGTTTGATTTTTAATTTATTAAAAATTAATTTAATAAAAATTTATTTAGTAAAGATTAGTTGAGTAAAAATTAATTGTTTTAATAAAATTTGTGTTTAAATATATCTTTTTAAAAATTAGTTTGATAAATTAAAAGTTGTTTGGATTAATAAAAATTTGTGTTTTTAAAATATACTTTTAAATATACAATGACTAAAAATGATATTGGTTTATGATAATTTATAATTTTTATTATTCACATATAATATATTAAAAATGTTTAAAAAATGTCAAAAAATTAAAATAATATCAAATGTAAGATGTTAAATAACAAGAATAATTAAAATATATATAATTTAATATTAAAAAAAATATTCTTGATTAATGGTCCGATCTATAATATACAATTTAATTTTTAATAGACTTTCAAACCTTATTTATCTCTCTATCAGAAGTTATGTTTGAAATTATATTTAAAATTGATGATAAAAATGTATGCTTATCATTATTATTATTAGTGTTAATCATATTTTCTTCATTAGTGTATAAAGTTACATGGATCAAAGAATATCATGGTCATTTAGAAAATTAGGTATCCAATTATTTCTCTCATAATTACTCCCAACTCATTAACATTTGAAATGAACTTTTGAAATCCACCCAAAAATAAAATTTTAAAATTTACATTTCAAACCCATTTTAACTCACTTTTAAAAAATTATTTTACTCCTTAAAAAATTATTCAAATAATTTTTAATATTTTAAAAATTTAAAAGTCCATTTCAAATATTAAATGGATGAAAACGAAACGCACCCTACATTTGGACGTACGTATACGTTAAAACGACATCTGAATCCGTACAATTGTGTTCTATAACGTGCAACTTCCTGGAAGGAGAAGCTTCGTCAGTCGTCATGATGTAGCGCTTGCTTGCTTGTTTGTTTGTTTGTTGAATGTTTTTTAAAGCATAATTTTGTATAATAATATTTTAAAACGAGTTTTGTAATTAAAAAATAATTTTTTTTGAATCATTGTCTTGAAAAGTATATCTAAAATGGTGAAGTAAAAGGTTAAAAGAATAATTTATTTTGTTAATATAATTGTCATTAATAAAAGCGTGATATATTCTGTCTTTTATCTAGTTTTTCAAAACAAAAACAATAAAACATATAAAAGATAAAAGATGCTTTGATTTTTTGATTTTTCAGAATAATTTTTTGTTTTTTTATTCTTTTTTTTTAAAACTTGTGTTAAAACAAGTAATTAAATAGGCCTTCCCTCTACAACATAAACCCTAGTGAAAAAGAGAACGCAGGTTGGTGCAAGCGCAGTGAAGGCCGTACGTAGAGAGGCTCCACTTCACCACAGGAACAAACGACAGATTCATCAGTAAGGACAAAACTACATCGATAAATGTGTTACAGATTAATGCAGTCCCATATTGATCTCTAAGAGTGATTTATTAATGCGTACACGTGACACGTTCTAAACGAAAAGCTTTACAGACGAGAGGAAAGAGGAGGTTGTTGCGATGAAGGTCGTCGAAAGATGCTCCCAAACAGGAACATTATTCCCCCATATATATGACTAGGACAAAAGTTTAAACACAAGTTATCATTATAATGAAGTTTTTTAAAAATTTTTAATCACTTTATTTTTAGAAATTAATTAAAGGTTGACATGTATTGCCACGATGATATATGGTGTAAATATTTTTGCAAGATTGAAACAAAATTGATACAATTTATTTTCAAATAGATATAGTTAATGTTTTATATTATAGAGGGAGGTTGATATTATAAGAATATAAATCTAGCCAAATTTTTTCATTTCACTCATGTCAATACTGACAATGCATGTCGAAGGATGTCGCAAAACAAACAATAACATTAATACGATGCGCCATTTTCACCTGACACCTCTTTTTCTCTACCCTACACCGCATTTATATAGAATTCACGGGTTACAATTACGAATGAGGACACACACTGTTCTACCCAATTAGCAAAGATCAAAAAGAAAAAAAAAATTGCTAGATGAAAATGAGTCGCCATCAAATTCACATGGTGTATTACTGTATTAAACGAGGATGTTCCGGATAAGAAAAAAGGGAAGGCCACAAAAAATTATATTTTGTTCTGTGTCCAATTTCTTTTTTAAAAAATGATAACATGTTTAATTAAAAAAAAAATGATGATCCACACTCAGTGTCCAATGATAATGCTTTCAATTTCGGATGAAAAGTATAACAAATATTTTAATTAAATGTTGATAATTTAAATTTTTGATAAAAACTTGAACTCATATAAATTGATTCAAAGACAACAATGTACTTACATTTAACTTGGGAATTCGAATCCATGTGCCTCTCGTAACAAAAAATGAAAAAAAAAAAATAGTGGGATTAAAGAGACCTTTTTCCCCTCAATTAATCATTTCGCTCTATATATAACACCCTCTCTCTCACCAACCCTACCATTCAAATTCTTCAACCTCAAGCTACCGACACGCATATTCTCCTTCCCAAAAAGCTCACATACAAAAGCAACAAAACAAACGGTTGAACTATGCACCAATTTGCAGGTTCATCATCTTCTTCAACAATGGAAGTAGATTGCGGATGGGAATTCGACTTCGAGGACTTCTTCCCCTCCATGGTTGCGAGCCTTGGAGCTGAAGGGTTCATCGCCGAGCTCTGCAATGGATTTTTTCTTCTCATGGATGCGAGCAAGGGAGTGATCACCTTCGAGAGCTTGAAGATGACCGCGATGTTACTAGGGTTGGACGTGAGGGACGACGAGCTCGTGATGATGTTAATGGAAGGTGACTTGGATGGAGATGGTGTTTTGAATCAAATGGAATTCTGCATTCTCATGTTCAGGTTGAGTCCTGGCTTGATGACGCAGGACCTGCAGAGACCTAGAATGTGGCTTGATAATATGTATTAACATGCGTGCTAATAATGTAATATCTATCTTGTGCATCTGCTTCTCTAATTGAATCGACCTGTCTTTTACCAATATAATGTAACCTTTACTAATTTGCAATTATTAGGTTCTTAATTCATTGTTTCTCTCATGCAGCGACACTCTTCAGTCATTACTTACAAAACAACGTGCTTTTAATTTTCCTGCGGATGTTTTATAGAGATCATTGCGAACTTCTTTTCTTATTAAAAAAACTTAAATGAGTGGAGTTTGAGAGGTTATCAGGGCTAGTGCATACTTCCAAACTTTAAAAGCACTTACACGAGAATTTATGTAGATCGTCCACCACAACAAAATTTTTGTATTAATAACGAAATTTGATCCTATGATCTTGTAAATTATATGTGAAATACTTGCCAAATGAATCACCCCTTGTTGATTCTAATTAGGGCTGAAAATTCATACGGGTCGGACTTATTTGGGCTCGGCCTGAATAAGCTCGACCTGAATAGGCCCAACTTCTTGAGAAAATCGAAAAGTAAAGCCCAACTCGAATTACTTCAAACTTCAGGCGGCCTGAATACCCAAATTTTTATTTTTAATTAATTTTTTTCACTTTAAAATTAATTATTTTATTTTATAAAAATATAAAATATATTTTTTTGATACTTAAATGGTGTATAAGACTCAAATATATAGTATTTTAGTATAAAATGGCCTAAACCTTAATTAATTAATTAATATTTATTATATTTTGTAAAAATAAAATTTTTTTATTCCGGTATTCGAGCTTGCTAAAATGGCCTAAACCTTAATTAATTAATTAATATTTATTATATTTTGTAAAAATAAAATTTTTTTTATTCCGATATTCGGGCCAAGCCCGAACCCGATCGAGCTTGGCCTGAATTTTTTCGAGCCTATTCAGCCTAGCCTGAATAGACTCGAACATAAAAAAAAATTATTTTTTCTAAGTCCGGCTCTAACCTTTTTCGGTTAGGTTCGGGCTAACTTGTCAGGCTTGGCCCCAATTATTGACTCTAATTCTAACAAAATTATGATATATAGTGTTTTCTAAAAATTTTATCTTGGCTCAAAATTGGTGCTACATGTTGTTCTCATGGAATTGTCCACTTGCTATCACCTATTAAACATTTTATATAGATTATAAAAATTTGCTAAAATTAGTTAGTTCTTTAAAAAGTTGAAAGATTACCTCAAGTAACATTAATTAGAGTAGGTTGTTTAGTTAGTTAGGCAATATTAAATCAAATTATTTTTACGGGAATATTTTGCTCACGAGAAACAATATTGTTTTTCATTTTCTTCATTTTCTTTTCCTCGCCAAAATTATATTCGTGAGGAATATTTTCACCAATAATGGTTTGGTACGGAGTTGTGAAAAAGGATACTTGATATCTTCTTAATAAAAAAAATAGGTTATACATGTTTGGCCAAAAAAAAAAAGGTAGCATCATGTGGGTAGAAATCATGATGGCAAAATTACTCAGGTACAAAATAAGTGTATATAATTTTTTTATTTCTAAAAAATTTTATTGCATTATATTGCAAAATTGTTTGTAAGAAATTCCTTAAAAAAGTATTTTGTCATGAATTTTAAAGCTTTTCTCGCAGATCTTTCTTTTTTGCTTAAAGTTTTTTCTCATGGATTAATTAGTATGGGGAAATTAATTTGCTTCCTCTATAAAGAGTGCGTAGACTCTGATCCTTTAACGGAAAAGGGAGAAAGAGGCTGTACACAAATGTATGTCCTCTTTGATTCATTGAATCATAGGTAATGTAAAAAATGAAATGTAATGCAATGATAATTATTATATGTTTGTTTGGTATGATATTGAGAATGTTAAAACTAAATTAATTTTCTATATGTAATGCCCCTCTCAAAAAAAGAAAAAAAACTCTTCACCTTTCCCATTGGATCTTCTTTCAACGAAAATTTCTTCCTTTCCTTTCAATCTTCTTCTCCTATACCATGATTAACTATTAACTACAAAATCAAAAGATTTGGCCAGAAACAAACTCATTACAAAACACACACACACACAAACACTTTTTTTTTTAATGGTAGAGACCACATGTAGAACAAATTCATGATAAGGCAAAACTTAAGGTCCCATTTAATTATTAAAAAGAAAATAAAATAAAATTAACTGAAAAAATCAAGTAAAAATGAATTAAATCACCATTCTTTTATACACCCTCAAAAAATTTCATTAATTATTATTCTCAATCTCATGAACTAAATTACTCATCTTCTTTATAAATGTGTTTACATATCTCATTTGATCATCTTCTTTTTTTCCTTTATTTTTTTAATTTATTTCACTCTATTCTTTTCTAATAAACAAATGGAACCTAAGGATTTCAAACTGGTCTGGGAGAGGGAGGGTGGTGACATGTCTGTCTAGATGAAGAGGGAGGCGGTGAAGGTAGAGAGGATGGAGCGATGGCGGCGACAGTTGACAGAGGCGAAGAGGGTGGTAGAGGGAGGAAGGAGAGGTCGGCAGTTGACAGAGATAAAGTGACCGGCGACGAAGAGAAAGGGAGGATGGAAGAGCTAACAATGTTCTGGACACAAGAAAGAAGCAGGAAGAAGAAGAAAAAAGAGAGGGAGGGATATTTGAGTAAATTCATAACAGGAAATGGAAATTACATATATTTTTTATATCATCCGTATTATCACATATAATTTTATGTGGATAATGGGCTTTACAGTACAAAATGGCAGCCAAATGGTTAGCATGTGAGAACTGCACCCAGCAGATTACTTGTAATCGAACCAAACTGAGTTAGTAGTGTTTAACACGTGGAGAAAGCGGGCTGTTGAACTAAATAATTAAAATGCAGGGGTTACGGTACAGATAATTTTGATTTTTTTTTTAAATACAAGGTTGGAAGTATGCAAAGCATCCCTACTTGTCCCCTTTAAATTGGTTACGGGGGGGAGCACCGTGTCTAAACAGAGAAAGTGACATCCACGTGCTCTTTATTTAACTCACTTTAATGCATAGTTTTCGAAACATGTCTCTTTTCACGGTGCATACGCCCAAAAAAAAAAAAAAAATCATGAACGTAAGGCAAAAGTTTTCAATGTCAATGAAATTGTTGTTACCGGTAAAATAACAGTAAGTAATAATATAAACATATAATTAAAGGTTTAATGTCTTCATAGTTAGCAATTTAGTCAAACACGTGGCCATTAGAAGTTTCAAATTTAAATACTGGAAGAAATTAAATGATTAACATAGATTCATATGAGTAACAAAAAAAAACTTGACATTTAATAATTGACACTCGATATAGGGCGTAATTCAAAATTTAAATCTTCTGAAATTAAATTAAAGGATATGAAAATTTGACACAAGGACGTTTGTCATATACTATTTAGAATCAAAACGATCAATTTAATTACTGTTAAGTGTATGATTTGGTGACCCGTTGGTTGTTAAATAATGGGGACCAATAATATTTTTCTGATATAATGTTGTCCAACCATGTAGAATTCAGAAGACGAGAGTATGCTGCTCGACTATTTTGATCGGTTATGGAGAATGAGCTAGTGTTCAAGGTCACTAGTGGAGACCCCAACTTTGGGCCTGTTTGAAGGTATGTGCACAATCAATTTTGGGACCACAATTACAGTTTTAAAATGTCTTATCCAAACATTTTTAATTTTTTAAAGTTTGATTTGCCTTCTAAACTCTATTTGACATAAACTATTTTTTCTTCATTTGAAAAGTAATTTTTAACATTTGAGCATTTTTCATTTCCCCCATTTTATAATTGATTCTAAAAATTATTCAAATATCTTTAATTGTCAAAATCAATTTTAAAAAATTTTATTCAAATATCATCTCGTTTTAGTTATTAATTTCTTTTGTAATCTTTTTTTATCAATTGAAATTCAAACACACTCCTCCAACGTTTTTCACTAGGCCATAGAGTGACCCATTTGTTGATTATCACCATTGCAAAAAAATCATTTTTACTACATTGATTCGTGTCACCAATTGAAAATGTGATATAGAAAGGGAGCAAGCCATATCACTACCCTAACTAAAAGGGAGGTGGATTGTTAAAAGATTATTTTTTTAACAAAAAAATAAAGAAAGGATTTCAAAACACAAGCGATGTTGCCATAGCAACGTGGCTTGTGCTTAAAAATTAAAAAAAATTGAAGTCCGCACCTTAACTCCTTGTCTATCTCACCTTTACTATTTTAGGCTTGCAACTCTCTATCTTGCTCTTTTGTCTCAATTCCCTCAACAAAACCTCCCATCGCAATTATCTATCTTCAAAAACGGTAAGACCTAGCTCAGTGATGGCATCCCTTTCCCTCTCCTCTTCTCTCATTTTCTCTCTCTCTCACTCCTCACATAGCTTTGAATGACTCCTCTTTTCTCATAAAACCTGCAGCTTAGTGGTGTCTGATCTTCTCCTCCCTCTCCATCTTTGTCTCCTCCACAAAGTCTCTATTTCTTGTCCAGGTTTCTTTTTTATTTGCTCTAATTTATTATCTTTTTTGGTAAAGGGTACAATGAAATAGTTTGATGAAAATTAAAAGACATAGATGAATTACAAAGGTAACATAATAGCGTAGACCTAGAGATAACTCCCTTGAGACTTCTAAACATTATGGACGCTTCCTTTAAATTGTAAAAAATAGTATTAGAGGAGGTTGGGAGAAAGTAAAACACCTTAAACTATACTTGAGAACTCATGATGATGGTTAAGTCCTCCTTAGATGTTGAAAGGACATCTAAGCAATTCATCCACTAAAGAATTTCCTTGAAACATGATAATAAGACCTCTCTCTTGCTATTAGTATATAGTTTATCAAAATTGCTTTGATTCAATTATATCTGATTGTAACCATTCAATCTTCCACCCAAAATCAATACTTTAAGTAATATTTGTAAAGTGAATATATAATATTGGTAGGAAAGAAGTTCATGCATTGGATAAAGTTTGAGGATTAGTTCAAGAAGGAAATATTTGTTTAATTGTTTGTTGCTTCTATTGGTTTATGATTGTTATAATTTTAGGATATTTAATTTTTAAGAGAAGACCCTGTTGAATTTTTTTTAAAGAAATTGAGTTTAGATATGCTTAAATTTGATATTTTCTAACTTTAATAGGTAAATATTTGTTTAATTATTTGTTGGTTCTATTGGTTTATGGTGGTTGTTATTTTAGTTTAATTTTTAAGGGGAGATTCTGTCAATTTTTTAAGAAATGAGTCAAATTGAAGCACAAGTAAGCTAGTGAATTGCTAATTTGATAGAATTTATGATTATTGGCTTGGTAAAAAATGGAAGGGATCATAGTTGGATAAATGCTAATAGAATAACTAAGGTATATGAGAATGTTATGGATCAATTCCTTAAATTTGCTAGAAAAAATGTTCATAGTAAAAATGAAAAGTATTGTTGTTCTTGTGTCAACTGTATGAATAAGATTGAATTGGGTATTAATGAAATAATAGTTTGTGATTATATAAATTTGAGATATAGAAGATAAATATGGTATGTGAAAGTAGGAATAGTTTTCATGTCTCATAATGAGCAAATTGTGAATGACTTGGAGGATGGAATATATGATATGATTCGTGATGTTAAGATGGTATCATTTGCACAATTACATGTATATGACAACTTGGATAGTTATGCAAAAAAGTCCTTATACTTAGAATATACTAAGGTTTCGCTCTTAATTGTTGTGTTATAATTGGTTAACTTAAAGTCAAGAAGTGGGTGGATGATTTGCTTGAATTCTTGAGTGAAATGCTTCTAACCTATAATTTGCTTCTAAATGTATATATGAGATAAGGAAAATCTTATACCCAATGGGTATAGATTATAAAATGATACATGTTTGTCTTAATGACTACATGCTATATAGAAATGAGTATGAAGGGTTATATACGTGTCTAAAAGGTGGGAATTCACGATACAAAGTAAAGAAGGATGATGGTGTTGGCGGTGATGAGATCATAACTAAAGAGCCTCCTCCGAAGGTAATATGGTATCTTCCAATAATACCATAATTTTAACATTTATTTGCTAATCCAATGGAAGTAAAGAATTTGAGATGGAATTTTGATGAGAAAACACTTATAGGAAACTTTGACACCCTGGTTAATTCTTCTCAGTGAAAGACAATAGATCACATGTTTTTTAATTTGATAGTGATCCAAGAAACCTTCAACTTGGACTCTGTACGGATAGAATCAACTCATATGACAATCTTAGTAGTACACACATTGCATGGCTAGTTTTGTTAGTTATTTATAACCTACCTCCTTGGTTGTGTATAAAGCACAAGTACATAATGTTGTCTTTAATGATTTCGAGACCAAAATAGCCAGGAAACAATATTATATCTACTTGGCACCTTTGATCAAAGACTTGAAAATGCTATGGAGGAAGGTGTAGATGTATATGATGCTTTTAAGTAAGGCACATACTACTACTAACGTAAGCATGGAGAAACATAGTTTACCTTGATCATACGAGATTTCTTGATCGATATCACCCTTACTATAAATTGAAGAAGGCTTTTAATGACTCACAGAGTATGAAATGGCTCCAAAGGCCTTAACTGAATAGTAAGTTTATTAATGTATGGAAGGGATTAAGGTCATTTTCAGTAAGAATAAAAGAAATGCAAGTGAGAAGGATTTGTGAAAAAATAAGTCTTTTTTCTTCTATCTTTCATACTAGTAGAGTTTAGATGTGAGGCATTATCTTAATGTAATGCATGTAAAAAGAATGTATGTGTTAGTCTTGTTAGTATGCTTTTACACATAAGTGGCAGACTAAGAATGCAATAAATGCTAGACTAGATTTAGCTAATATATTAATTAAAAAACTTACATGTACAATGAGAAGAGGGAAAGAGGCTTATTTGCCATTAAGCGCACACATTATCTAAAGACGAGGAAAAAAGTATATGTGAATGTTTGTATGATACTAAGGTGCCACAAGGATATTCTTTTAATATTAAAGGACTTGTCTCGATGAATGATTTGATGTTAATAGGCATGAAATCTTATGATTGCTAATAAGTTGGTATTTTACACATATTTATATATTATTTATACTCTTATATTCATTTATTTAATGCGTAATTGAAGATAAAAAAAAAGAAAAAATCTCACCAAAATATTTTGGTGTATTTTTAGGAAATGATACAACTAGCATGAAAAAAGCATTAAAAACACGAAGTCTAGAGTCAAAGACTAAGAAATCAAAGAAAAGGATAAAAGATTTGGGGAGATGCGAAGCTACTTGATGTTATTGTTTTTTACTAAAGAAAAAGTGCTCCTTTAAAGTTAAAAATGAGGGACAGTGCGCGAACAAGTATGTGATGAGGGAGAGTCCTTCAGCTTCCTTTTTGCCACGCATAGATGGGAATGCGTTATGCATAATGTGCCGTGACACATGGCACAAAGAGGTCCTCCCTCACATCAAAAGTGTCTGTGTGCTGCAGCGGACGATCTCCACACCACAGTGTGTGGCATAGCAACATCACTCTTCATTTTCTTCTCTTTCTGATGCCCGGGTGGCCCAACTTGATACCGAACCTATAATTTGGTCGAAATACAATCAAATATGCTTATTAGACCTTTCTGGCCACACATCACCCTCAACTTACTTAATTACCTAATTAGGTTAGTCAATTATGGACTTAAAAATTAGGGTGATACAATCTTCTAATAGTCCACACAATGGCTAAATATTCTATTATGTGTCAATTGTAAATTTTTCTTTTGTAACATATTTCCTACAAAAAACAACTAAATAAGTTATTAGATGTTATTTATGTTAGAAAAACTATCATTATGATTGTTAGGTTACTGGACTTTTTTTTTTGAATTGACAAAAGATCCAGAGCTAATACAAGCTTCATAAATTATCAAAAAGGAGATCCTTAGCATCATCCAACTACCTTCAAACAAAAAGTGGGGGTTGATCAAA